>NC_054371.1:58095191-58302691 GCF_017654675.1 Xenopus laevis
AATAAAAAAAGTCAAGTTCTTTAACCCTACTATGCTGGAACTTGCCATTTTTATAGTTCTGTAATACCAGTTGACATATTCCTATTTATTTTAAGCCCAGAGTGTTGCTTTAAACCCCTGAAATGTAATTTGATAGTAATGATTCCCAATAACAGTTTCCTATATTCTCTTCCTAGGTTTTTGCTGCAGATGCAGACAGTGGAATAAACGGGCAGATTGATTATTCAATAATTAGTGGTAATGAGAACAATGCGTTTGTTCTTGATTCAAGGCATGGCACTCTTTCAACCAATGTAATTCTTGATCGGGAAATAAAATCTTCCTACAGGTTTGTTATAAAATTCATATGTTATATCTTGTGCAGAGTTTATAAGTTTGCACAGAACTTACTTAAAACAGAAAAGTGAAAGTAAAATTCATCAACTGCCCCTGTAGTAAAATCCATTGAAACATTTGTGAACTAGTCCCTTTGTCATGTATAATGTGTATACATGATACAGATTGAATATATATATATACTGTATATATTTATGTAGATATTGCTGTGCATTCCATGGGTCATTCATAAACCACATTCATAAAAAAAAAAAAACTCCAACTCCAAGATGCTCTAACATTTGGCCCTTTTGATCCAGAAGTTTTTTTTTATAAATGACCTATAGGATAAGAAGCCAATTTTTGCATATACGGTATATATTAATGCACTTTATTCTGTTATTTCCCTGTCTTGAATTCGAGTTTTCTAATTTTTTTTAATGGTCAACACTGTCATATTCGACTAGGGAATTATCCAAACTCGATTCGATTTTTAAAAAAAATTTGAATTTCATTTTCAAAACCTATACCTAAAAACCTGCCGAATTAATGTACAAGTCGATGAGAGCGGTCCAGTGACCAATTTGGAGTTGTTTGTAGTCTTCCTGACATTAATTTGAATCCAGTTTGGTCAATTTGAATATATATATTGAATATATACTCAGTAAAATTTGTCAGAGTTTTAGATATTCAATTTTTTTTTTAAATAACCCCCCAGTCAAATTTCGAGTATATTCAAATTTAAGGGAGTTCAAAAAAACTCACATGAATTCTAAAATTCGACCTTTGATTCATGTGTCTCATCATATGTTGAGCATAAATGTTATACTAAGGAAAGAACCTCTATTGGGAAAGAACTTCTATTCAAAGTGGAACCTTCAAGTGAAATATGCAGCTATTTCTGTACTCTAAAAGAAAGGGCATTTATAAACCTCTTGGTATTGTGCTACCCATTTATTGTACTGGGGTCTGGGCATAATGTTACCCCATAGGATGGGCCTCCCAGGCTTTGCCTACAGATCTTGTTAAGGAGAAATAAGTCAAATCAACTGGACTTGCTGTGTTTTTTTCTTGAAGACGTTTTACCAGTCATCCTAGTGGCTTTCTCAATTCAGAATGACTCGTAAATAGGATCTTTCTGGGATAAATACCCTGGAATGTTGCTCCAATCAGCATACTGTGCTTATGAATCTTTCTGCATGTTGGATATCCATACATTTAGCCAAAAAATAATCGAAACATAAAATAAACCCAATAGGCTTGTTTTGCCACCAGTAAGGATTCATTATATCTTAGTTGGCATCAATTACAAGCTACTGTTTAATTATTACAGAGAAAAATTAAATTATTTTTTACCTTTTTAATTATTTAGATAAAATGGAGTCAATGGGAGATGGCCTTCCCAAAATTCCGAGCTTTCTGGATAACGGGTTACCGGATTACAGATTCCATACATGTATTGGCAAAACTCCACTATATTTTAGGTGCAGCCTGAGTTACAAACTTTTCCCTGGATGGTCATATTCTTGTAGCGTACTCCTATGTTTTGTAAGCAGACCTATTACTCAGCTCTTCTCACTGGAAACTCATCTACTTCCAGGATTAGCTTTGGCTTCCTGATCTATCACCTACTAAGTTTGGATATTTTGTTAACTGTAATCATTCTTGATGGTCACGGGCACTTGCACACAAAACCTCCATTTTTGCGTCGACCTCTGCATTGTATGGGCTTTGGATCCTATCCTAAATTAGCTTCTTATAGGTTCAATAGGTTCTCATTCCTGGGATCTCACAGAGATCACGATAGATATTTGTTGTCATCACCCAGCTGTTGGATGTCAAAGGGAAGACTGGAGAGGTAATTGTCCAGGTCAATGAATTGCACAATTAATGTATTGCAGCCCACTCCATTATACTACTGACAATTGCGGGCAAGCCTTTTCCAGAGATTCGAAAGAACTACTGATTTTTAAAAAATAATTAATATTAATTCCGCCTAATATTACAAAACTGAATTCCTTGGTAATTATGCAAAATCAACAGGAAAGCTTAAAAATGATGGAATAATAATTGCAATATGGCAAGGGAAATGCAGACATTAGTTACATAGGAAACAAAACACATTTCAAGATGTTCAGCAGTCCATTAGTAGCATTTTATAGGCATTTCTCTAACATTTGTTATTTTTCTAACTCTGTTTAAAATCCTGAAGTGCTATCTTAGAAATAACAAGTCATTAATTATGGTGCTCATGGACAGGAGGAGGTTTTCATTTTTCCTTCTGGCTTCTATCCATGTTCATACAGCATTAAACCAATAAATCCCAACTAAAATTGTTGCACACATGATGTTGTAGACTTAAAAAATGAGCTAAAACTACTAACCTATGTGCTATATTATTCCAAGTTTTTGTTTATTGGGATCCATGAATGATCTGTTTTTCCCTGCTGAGGTTTAAGTACCATCATTTTGCACCATTAGTGTCAACAGTCCATCAGTCATAAGAAAGATCTGTTTTTGGAAGAAGAATACAGAAATGTTCTTGTGTTTTTCTGAATGCTGATTTTTTTTACTCTCTCTTTGTGAAGTTAGATGCATAGTTTAAAGTTTATGACAGGGATAAGAAAGGTGTGTCAGACTGCAATATTGTGCCATCCAATGGAGTGTGATGTTAGAACTAAGCCAACTGTTAACTCCTTGCCTTGGGATATTATATGGTACTTGGTGATTTACACATATTTTATGTTGTTGCACAAAGTATCAATTAAATGTATTCAGCATGTTTTCCCAGTTTTGGAAGAAGCAGTTTCATGTACATTACATACACTCTATATTCACATACACTCTATATTCACTAACTAAATTATTTAATCAGAGAAATGTGTATATATATATATACACACACACACACGCACACACACACATTTCTCTGATTAAATTATATAGTATATATATATATATTTATATAATTCAATTCAAATGTACCCGCACTCCAATATTAATGAGATTTTTTATTAATCATTCTTGTGTATGTGTGTATATATATATATATATATATATATATATATATATACACACACATACACAAGAATGATTAATAAAAAATCTCATTAACATTGGAGTGCTATTCAGAAAAAGTTATATATCCATGTAGAAAGCTGAAGCACACTGAATTGTCAAGATAAAACGTATTTTATTATATCAACGTCCCTGTGAGGAAAAATATTGCGAAAAATTAAGTCATTCACATTATTGTTTTGGAGGTATACACACCCTTCTTCAAGCCATACTGGCTTACAACATTTAAACACCAAATAAATCACATGACATAATCACATGACATAACCAATTGTTAATCACAAACCCCGCTAAATAAAGGCAAACCATCATTTTAAATTCTTTACCATTACATCCTATGGACCAAGTCACACATACATAATTTGTTGTCTTACCACTGGGGCACATCAACCCAAACAGAAATTGATAACCATCAAAAAATAATTATACTTAAAGGGGTGGGTCAACTTTAAAGTTAACTTTTAGTACATTATAGAATGACTAATTCTAAGCAACTTTTCAATTGTCCTTCATTATTTATTTTGTAGTAGTTTTTTTAATTATTTGTCTTTTTCTTCTGACTCTTTCCGGCTTTCAAATGACCCCACAAATGCTCTGTAAAGCTACAAATGCATTGTTATTGCTACTTTTTATTACTCATCTTTCCATGTAGGCATCTTGTATTGATATCCCAGCATCTTATTCAGAGCAATGCATGGTTGCTAGGGTAATTTGGATCCTAGCAACCATATTGCTGAAATTTCAAACGGAAGAGTTGCTGAATAAAAAGCTGAAACTACAAAAAATAATGAATGAAAGCCAAGTGTAAATTGTCTCAGAATATCACTCTCTACAGCATACTAAAAAGTTAACAACCCCTTTAAAGAAACACGAGTAGTTCATAGTCCCTATTTAACCCAGTCGGTTGTAAAGTTTTTAATCTATATATCCATTAGACCTCCTTGCATTTCAGACATTGAAGCCTATCTTCTCTTATATGTGGAATCTGTACCTTTTCCAGGTTCATTCAGATATCCCCCTCCCACCCCATGGCTGTAGTTTGTAGATCTTTCCATAATTAGGATCACCATTTTTTAACTCTACTAAGTAGTGATGGGCGAATTTTTTCACCGCCGGCGAATAAATTATCGAACCCGCTGCAAAAATTTGCCAGCGTCAAAACAAATGGATGCCGGCGTCAGGTTTTTTTGGACGCCGGCACATTTTTGCCAGTGAAAAAAACCAACGCAAATTTTTCGCTGTTTCGCCAATTTTGCGTTAAATTCACGAAATGCCCCAAATTCGCCCATCACTACTACTTAGGAATCATTTAATTGGATTGTTTTGTACCCAGTAATGATTAATGGTGTTTTGGTTGGTATTAAGTGCACTGTGTGTACTGTTTTATTATTACATCTTTAAAAATGTAATTATTTTTTTATTATTTTAGAGTCTAAGGGAGATGACCTTCCTTTGGATAAATACGACTCTTTTTATGCATGTGTTATGAAATCACTGTGTCCATTTACTTTGATCCTGTAGAAAGCAGAGCGATGAGTCCAGAGGAAGCATTTACAGATAAAATGTAGTTTATGGGGGGGTTGAAGTCGAAGTTCTTCAGAATAAAGAAAGAAGCAACAATCACCAAAACCAAGAAAAGTGTTTTGTTGTAGAAAATGGAGCTTTCCGGATAAAGGATTCCATACCTGTACAATTATACTGCACATTTTTAAACCCAAAGGCAAAATCTCCTCTCTTTTATTTACACTCAATCTCATATGCCCCTTAGAAGCCAAGATCACCTTTTTTTTAGATCCCATTGCAATGATTATTTATTATAAATCCTACATGGGTTCATTTATTGAGACAAGCACTGAAAGCAATATGAATGAATATGAATTACCAAAGTCATTGATAAACAATTTAAATTAGAAGGTGCACCCACTAAGGACATGATTGAAGGGTAGCTCTCCCCAAGCACTGGACCTTTTTGCCAATGTACTAATAAAGCATTTAAAAGTGTCCTAGCTGTTATAGTATGTGCAGGTTGGCTTCTCTGAGAGGAGTGCTGAGGCCGCTTTCACTCATCCCTACTTTGTGAGGTGACATAACTTGCTCTTAACTACAAAAATTATTTTTTTATAGCAGTGAAATTTCAGACCACCCCTGAAGCTGTGGTCGGCTCCAGCTACTGTCTCGTCCAGCTGCTTCTGTGCTGTCTTTGTTTATTTTTTGTTTTTCCGAAAACTGGGCTTAGACGTAATTACCAGGGAAATAATTAACGTAACATATATACAGTTTTTGAGTACTTTTAAATGGTGCATACTTATTTCAAGTGTCAGGGTTGTGTTATATATACCTGTGAAAATTAAGATCTTGCAGAGTGCTAAACTGTAAATCCTTTTGTCTAATCCACTAAGAGCTTGTTAGAGCTGCACCACTCATCTTAAACCAGCGAATCTCCTGGTGCACATCTCCATTATTGCATTATTTGTGCACAGAGAAGAAACATTTTGAGCCAACAAGGCTCTTCATCAAGTTTAATAATGAGCCTTGTTGGCTTGAAACATTGCTTCTCTGTGCCCAAATACTGCAATAAAGGCATTTTTGTAATATTGGAGTCTTGTCATCTAAATAAATACACTACAAGCTACAGCATGTGAGTATTTACATTTTAGCCGCTTGAGTCAACTGGACATTATACAACTGTATGTGGCTGCCCCTTCATTGGTCCAGCATAAGATTTTACAAGATGTTTATTGAGTTGAAATAGGCAGAATTTAAGCGCAAGACTTTCTGAATATCAATAATTAATACTTTTTAGGTGGTTGTGGGTGGGTCAAAATCCTTCTTAGCGTTGCAGACCAGTACATTTAAAGGGGAGCTATATTTTTACTGTGTGTTTGTAATCACAATGTGTTCATTGCAGATTGACTATTCAGGCATCTGATCGAGGTTCTCCCAGTTGCTCTTCAACAAGTGTAGTCACAGTATTGATTCTGGATATCAATGACAATGCACCCACAATTCCCCCTATGAATGCTGTGTTCATTCCAGAAGGTAATATTTCATAGATATTTAATGTAAGTTTAATTTACATGTACTATGAACATAATAACAATGTACTGCACCAGAAGTCTAGCTATTCTAGATATTTTTCATTATAGATATTTGATTAGCTCTTTCAAGGTGTTGAATTTGGATGGGTCAAAATAACCGAAATTATTTAATGGTATATCTTGCCCCGTCTCTAATTTCGACAATACAGCTTAGCTTTCATCTAATTCACATTGCATTATACTTATAATTATACTTATAATTAATTATCATACTGTGTATTATATTGAATTAAGTACTGTGTAATGATTTATGGTATTAAAGGGCATGTAAAGGCAAACAATACAATCCCATTTGTACTTTCTTTAATGAAAAAGAAACCTATCTCCAATATACTTTAATTAAAAAATGTGTACAGTTTTTATAAGAAACCTGACTGTATGCAGTGAAATTCTCCATTCATTTACTGCTGTGGATAGGAATTATCAGACGGTCCCTAACTGCTGGGCAGGGAAACAATCATACTTCTGAGCAGCAGGGGGAGCCCCCGCTTACTTCTCAACCTTTCAGAACTCCAGAAGCTTTGTTTCCCTGTAGAGCAGTCGGCGACTGTGTAGAGATTTGTATTGGATTTTATTTTTCATTTACATCACCTTTACTGTTTCGAACTTCAGCTGCAGGGACAAAGATAATGGAGCCAGATTTAAACAGATAAACTGGGATTCTATTAGGAGGATTATTTTGCTGCAGCCACTGGTTCTGCAGAGTTGGGGAAAGTTTGTATTAAGCAATACAAAAACTAAAATCCACATTAGATTACATGACAACACAGGACCCAGTGCAATCTGTATATTCTGATTATTAATCAGTCTTGCTGTATCGGCTTCTGGCAGATATTATTTGACTTGTGCTGTTATGATAATTTATGACGATCCCTAAGCAGCCCAGACCACACTGAGCATGTGCGCAGTGTTTGTCTTGCAACAATGTTTAACAAAGTTACAAGATGGTGACCCCCTGTGGCCAACTTTGAAAGCATAAATAATTTGTTTAATTATGCTTTGCTGTGCAGTAAGTTCATGTTTATGTTCAGTATACAAAATACAGCATTTCTAACCTTATTCTATCTTGTCCTTTAACTTGCCTTTCATTACATGATGGGTTTATGTTTAGCATAAATGGCATGGAGGCCTATTTATTAAAGGTAAAATTTGAGTGGTTTCAGAGGTATTTGAAACCACTACTAAACTCGCTTTCTCAAAAAACATAAATAATGCTGAACAATCTGAAAAAAAATACAAACTTGTGAAAATAATCAGAAAACCACACCACAAAAAAGTAGTATTAGCACAGCTCCCACTAACTTCCATAGCACTTTAACAACTTTTGCATAAGTGGTTTTTATGGTTTTTAAACTTAATAAATCTCAAATTTTAAAACATTAAAAAAAATATAGGAAAACCACACATTTTTTGAGATTCGTGGAAAAAAATCTAAATTCGATTGTTAGTAAATCAGCCTCTTAGAGTCATACTTCAGAGGCAAAAAAATGTGTACTGTTAAATTTGGCAGGGGACAAATGCAAGGAGAGACCTACTGTTGGAGAGACAGACATACCACATGGAGGACACAGAACTGGACAGTATAAAATAAAGAAGAATTAGATGGCCCTCACAAACAGCAAATCTTGAATCTGCTGCTTTTCTCCAAATAATTTGGATTTATATTACTTTTCAGATGCTGCTCCTGGATACAACATTGGAAATATTTCTGCAAATGATGTGGACTTGAGGCCAGACGTGTCATATATTTTTACAGAGAATGGAAATCCAGGTTTAAAATTTGCCATTGATAGATTTTCTGGAACTATAACACTAATAGAGTCATTAGATTATGAAAAATCAACTCAGCACTGTCTAAGGATTCAAGCCTCTGATTCAGTATATTATACAGAGGCAGAACTTATGATTGAGGTTCTGGATGTGAATGACAATCCACCCGTCTTTACTCAGAATATATATAAGGTAAGTGTGAAATGCATGAGAAAAAGAGAATAAATATATATTTCAAATATGTAAGGTCAATTCTTGTGGCAAGAACAAATGTTAGAAATGTATTTACGTGTTCCATGTTCTATTTATGTATCTCTTTCTGAATTCAAACAATAAGAGACAACAAGTGATTTATGAAAAAGCTCAACAAGTGGTTCCATTCTCCATGGGTGCAAGTTCAACAGAGATATAATATGTCCACAGTATCAGTGATTTTTGTTTTCACTACTGATGGTATAAATCAGTAGGTCAATCTGCTCTCAAGGATAGAATACTGAAATCACTAAGGGGGTTATTTATCTCAATATTTTCTGAAAAAAACTCCAACCAAATCTGCTCGGGTTTTTTGGGCTTATTTATTAATACACTTTCCCAAAAATTTTGTTTGCAGGAAAAAATCCGATTTTTACGATTTTTGCAGATATTTCATCCGATTTTCACAATTTTTTCCGAATTCTTTTCACCCGAAAACTCAGAATTTTGCCCGAAAACTTCGGGGTACAGATGCAGCCACTTTGGTTTGTCTGTTTGACACAGAATAACTAAACACAGATATCCCATTTATCTCATTTAACACAGAAAACTGTGTCACAACATCCCATCTAATTAAAGCATTCACCATTGTGAACAATGGTGCTTTGGTATGCTAATGAAAAGGTTAAATGCATTAAATGAGTTAAGATAACTTTAGATAACACAGTTTCTTCAATTAACTCTGAGTCATGACGCATTTAACTCACAAATCTAAGTGGCTTCATCTGTATTGCCAAAAACCCAGCGCACATCAAAACATCATTGGGACTTCTCCCATTGACTAATAGGCAACTTCGACAGGTCTGAGATGTCTGATTTTCAGATTCGGACTTTTCCATTCTCTGCGTTTAATAAATTCCGAAAAATTTGTGATTTTTTTAAAAGTCTGATTTTATAAAAAAAAATCACGAATTTTTCATGATTTTTGTATTCGGAGTTTAGTAAATAACCCCCTTAGAATGTCAGTGATGTCTCTAGATCAGGATTGGCATCAGCAGCTAATTGCATTGAGACAGGTCTTCCCCATGAATTTCAAATAAACTCTTTTTACTGTGCAGAGTCAATGAGATTCCACTGTCAAGTCTTCAATTTTCAGAAGCTATAGTAAAATTTTAGTAAGATGTAGGTGTATCTACTATCCAGAGCTCCTGTTTTATACAGAATATGGTAGATAGAAATAAGTCTTGGGATGATGTAGGGCTAGTGGTTACATGTAGAGACTGGATAGATTAGCTGACCAGTGTAAGGGAACTCCTGACAATGTAGGTATAGGCAACTAGAGTGCAAAGGAGTGGGGTTCAGAAGTTGCATCTGGTACTAGCATGGTTTTCTGTCATTATGGTTCGTCCTATAGTGATCCGCTTGTAAGGAGGTGAAAAATAAAAAAGTGTAGATAGTTCAGACAATATTTAGTTCAGCCACCAAGGGGCATCAGCCAGTACAGTTGGTCTGAATGGGGGGTTCCCCTTCAGGAGTCTATAGTATATAAAGTGCACAAGCTGGGCACCTCCTTTGAGGGCTAACATCAACAGCAGGTGAGTCAGACCAGGTGGGTGCCTGTTCCTTGCTAGGATTAGATAAAGAGGTTAGGGTAGCTAGCAAGGTCAGTATTTGGGGTATAGTCCCTTGTGTGCCAGTTGGGGATTGAGAGGATTAGGTTAGTGGCAGCATAGTGGAGCTGTAGTGAGACAGTTTTGGAGAAGCTTGGGCCACGGTTTGTTGGACACCGTAGAGATGCAGGGGGACAGTTTATAAGGAGAGGAGCCTCGCAAACAGCTAACAGCACTCTGCCAGTGCATCTCCATCTGACAGGTGTCCTGGAAGTTCAGGGAGCACATGCTGTGTGTAAGACAGGAGAGGAGTCCTGTAAAGCGAAACTTGTCTAACTGCAAGTTCCTGGTTAATTGGCTCTGTTCTGCCCCTGTGAGCCCAGTATAGGTTGTTCAATAAAAGATTGACTTGGTTTATTGCATCAAGTGTCATGCATTTTCCTACAACAAAGGCCTGCATGGTGCCCATACTAGCATACCAGTCATGGGTATCAACTTTACAGGTGTTGCTTCTGTTTGAATACAAGAAACTTCTTGACCATGACATGCAGATACACTGTAGATTTCTCCTCCCCCACTGTGATGATAACTTATTACCTGATTCACTTGGGTTTATACAGGGTCGGACTGGAGGCTTGGGGGCTCACTGGGGCTGCAAATGGAGGGCTCTCCTGGCAGTCCCCGGGGGGCCCCTTCTGACCTCCAATTCCCTGGTCCGCTGGCCGAATAGTCGTGCTGTGCGCATGCACGAACACGATGCAGCACGGTACTAACACACTTCATTACTGTGTGAGGCAGTCGGGGGAGCAGGTCTGGGCCGGTGGGGGCCCGTGAGGGCCGGGGCCCAGTTCGACACTGGTTTTATAAGGCTAAATTTAATGGAATACTGCCTTCTTTTTAGATTTGCTGACTATCTAACACAAGGTAAAATAAAACTGACTACCTCTCATGTGGCATCTATGGAAGGTGCAGATTTAACTAAATGAATTCATATTTTGCCAGATCTGCCAACTTACAGGACACTTTAGAGTGAGGGTGAATCTTGTGTGATTTTAGGGCATTGAAATCTTTGATATAATTAATAGTCAAAAGTCATTTCATTGGTTTAAGATTTTGTTGCCTGCTAGTTGTTGACCTGTTTCACATCACCTCCGAGGCCTTTGTTTAGCTTATAATGAGCCCCACTGGGATCATTCCTGGAAGAGGACGGAAGTATTTTGATCTGAGGACAAAAAAATAACAATTTTGGCTCATGATATTGTAGCATGTCTGCTTACCATTTAAAATGCATTGCAGTGGTGTCTTTTTAATTTTACACTAGAGACCAATTTGAGTCTAACAGACATCAATACTTTTTGTTAAAATGTATGTCATTTCAGACTTTGACTAACTGTGTCATAATTGGGCTGCAGATCAAAATGTGCTGACTCATAGGAACCACAGAGTTTGACGAATGGTTTATGCAAAAGCAATTCTACACATGGATTTAAATATTCATCTGATTCTTCTTTAATTGGACCCAGAATTCCCCTTGTGCAGCAACATATTTTAATGAACCATAATTTTTGTCCTACGCAAATAAAATAATGGACTTTTCAAATGGTCCATTTATTTTTCAACCGAATTCCGAAGCTGTAAAATAATAGCAAAGCATTCTAAATGAAATCTTAATTGATATTTCTCTTGGCTTGCTTAAAAAGTTTGCCACTGGGACATTTCCTTGAACAGCAAGATGCTAGAGAGCAGTTTAATGTATCTGTAATGTTGTCCCAGTCTTAATTACAGTGTAATGTATGAAACACTATACTAGTTTAACACTGTACCTCTCACAAATGGGCAAACTTGCAATAATCCTTTCAAACAGCCTATTCATTTTAACCTGCCATGTCTCATTAATATTAGGCACATCACCCTTTGTCCTCTTTGAAACAGGAGCTGCTGTACAGTGTAGTATTTGCAACTTGCTAATGGAGCCTTAAAGATGTGGACAAGCATGTAAAGCTTTGACTATGAGTGAGATTCAGACAGTGGCGTAACTAGAGTGTGCCACGCCCCACTGCAAAAAATTCTTCAGGGGGGCCCTGCGCACTCCTATCCTCCCGCCCACTTCCTGTTCTGCCTATGCCCCACCCACATCCCACCTCCTCCGACTCCCCTCCCCGACGCTGCCTGCTCCAGCCTGACTTGCGTCCCCCTTCCTCGCTGCAGGTAGGGTTGCCACCTTTTCTGGAAAAAAATACCGGCCTTCCTATATATTTATCTTTTTTTCCCTATTAATAACATTGGGATCAACCATCATTTTTACCGGCCAGGCCGGTAAATTACCAGCCATATGGCAACCCTAGCCGCAGGTAAGAAAATGGCTGGGGAGGAGGGTTTTTTTATTAGCTATAGAGGAAGCAATGACCCCACAGTCAGGCCCCCCTGCGACTGGGGGTCTGAATCCTTTATTGTTACGCCACTGGATTCAGACATATCCTGCTGAATATATATTATATATACTGAAATGTATATGGAAAAGGGTCAAACATTTATACAGATTGCTGGTTAAAGCCGAGTCCAAAGACCTCACCAAACTGACGGATCTTTGCATAATTTGGACACCCACCTGGTGAACTAAATTCTTATTTGTACCATGACCTAATGATCATTTCATGCATGGATGCAGATTCATTAGGCAAGGACCTCACTCACAACAAGATTCAATCCTTGGCCAATGTAATTTTTCCACCTGGACAAATCAACATGTTACCCTGCCAGTTACTAATTGAGAAGGGAATCATGTTGAGCCCATACAAATATATATATATATTTAATCCTGATTTGCTTTCTATGTCAATTCCTTGTGACTTTTGGCACTTTCTCTCTCTACACCCAGTGACTAAACTAGAAGCTAGTCTATAAGCCAAGTGGGCACTGTACTTAAAGAAGTGAGGCTACATCACTACATATATTTAATATCCCATTATGAAGGTAAAATGATTTACCTTCTCTACTGTTGCTATCAATGCTGAGTTACATCAAAAGATCTTCCACTCAGCCTAATAATGTTACTGACCCTAAAAAATGGTGAGCCCTGGGGTATCGCCCCAAGTCATATCAACAGTAAATTAGTAAATTACATAGTAATTCAGTTCCATAGTAATCCAACCACTGAAAAAGGGTCATTCACCGCTGACAATTGGTACCATAGGTGCATTGCCCCAGACTCGTAGCTTGAGGTGGGAGAAGACCTTAAAGAATCACAAAGAAGCAAGCACTCCGACGGAACACCGTAGAACAATATAAAAGGACCTTTATTTCACATCATTAAAACAAAAACAGCCTGACATGTTTCATATCGTATGTTATGTGTTCATAGGCTACGTATCATATGATACGAAACGAAATGAATCAGGCTTATTTTATTTTAATGATGTGAAATAAAGGTCCTTTTATCTTCTTCTATGGTGTTCTCTTGGAGTGCTTGCGTCTTCGTGATTCTTTAAAGTCCATGCTGAGTTACATTAGTAAGAGCAAGAAATATGCCAATTTTATATTCATGTGCACAGTTTAAATCCTTGCAAAAGAGTGCATTTTTACTATATCTCAAGCAGTAACTAAATACTACTTAATTTGTTTCTCCAGCTATTGATAAACAGAAAAAAAAATGTTTTTGTTATATACGTTTAAATGTAGTATACAAGCATATTTTTCATGATGCTCCTTGTCTTTGCTTGAAGGTCACATTGCCAGAATTAACTGAGTCAAACACATTTATTACAACTGTATCAGCTACAGACAAGGACTCTGAGACCCACGGCCCTATCACTTACAAGATCATTTCACCCTTAAAAGGGTTTGCTATCAACACAACAAGCGGTAAGTTAGTTATTGTCATTACAACGTACTGATTGTTTGGGTAATGTTCAACCCAAACATAAAGGAGAGGTATAAGTCAGAGAACCATATGCAGGTTTGGATACTCACACCAAATTATGTGTATTATGAATGGTTCATATTTATATGTTTATATGTTAAAGTGTTATTTTTTGGTTTTGTCAATTGTGATGGATCTTCGAGGCCACAAATTATCATATATATATTCCCTTGTTTGTTATAGTTTATACAGGAGCAGTGACCAGCTCCATGTTGTAGCTCCCACCC
This sequence comes from Xenopus laevis, assembly GCF_017654675.1. Taxonomy (NCBI): domain Eukaryota; kingdom Metazoa; phylum Chordata; class Amphibia; order Anura; family Pipidae; genus Xenopus; species Xenopus laevis. The sequence continues at coordinate 58,109,401 of NC_054371.1, forward strand.
TTCCCAGCTATAGTCAGGTGATCCCACTGGTGACTAATAAAAGGGCAGCCAAGTTTGGGAGTTTTACTTTGAAAGCAGCTAGTAAGTTGCAGGTAAAACTTAGTCCCTTTGTAAAATGTATAATGAAGCAATAGAATTCTTAATGAATCAGATGAAAATTAAGCGTAGGACTGGCCAGATATGGGATGACTTTGACGTAGTTGGCCAGCTTAAATATATTGCAATATATGGACAAACAATCCCTGTTTTGTTTAAAGGGTAAGGCATTTTTTAGTAGCAGTATGCACAAAATGTCTCTGTCTTAAATATATTGATAATGGGTTGAGTGCAAGTTTCACTGCTACTTTTAACAGTTTACATCACAAGAGATTTTAATGCGGTAATGAATCCAAACACAGAAATAACCTCCTCTCACCCAGGACACGTGGAGGCCTATTTATCAATGGTCAGACTTCTGTGGTTGTAGAGATTTTGTAAATCACGACTAAACTCATTTTATTACATGTATGCATTACGCTGAATGATGCACTAAAAAATATGAATACATTGAAAACCTCTAAAAATTCAAGTTTTTCAGACAGTTCCTAGCATAATAGAAATCTGAAAACTTCAAAAAGTCTAAATTGATTTAAGATAATCCAGTTGGATCAGTGCAGCGCCCATTGACTTCTATAGGACCTCGTTTACACAACGTTCACCAGGCTAAGTTTTGTATTTCTGGTTTTGTAGGTTTTTTTTACTGTGGTACTAGTAGACAAACGTCACAAACATTCGAGTATAAGAACCTATTTTTGTTATTCCCCCTCTCTATGCCCTTTCCAGTATAGCTATAATTCCAGGCCTAACGACCAAGTGACAGAGAACTATTTAGGAATCATGGCTATTGTATTCCTCCCGCAGGTTTCATACCTCTAAGCTCTGAAGAGCTCTGAAGAGCTTAATAATTGGGGTGCACAGTTACATGCTTGATACATATCCACGAAATTCAGAACCGGCACACCCATAAAAATCTTCACCTGTTTATTTCAACACATCATATTATAGTCCACTGTTTCAGTCCTCATTATCCTTGAAAAAGGTCCTTATGAGGACCAAAAGGTTGGACTCTAATATGATGTGTTGAAATAAACAGGTGAAGATTTTTATGGGTGTGCCGGTTCTGAATTTCGTGGATATATATATATATATATATATATATATATATATATATATATATATATATATATATATATATATATATATATAATCCAGTAAATGGACCCGCACTCGTTCATATTAGTGCAATAAAAGTGCTTTATTCACAAGTTAATTTCCAACGTTTCGGTCCTCTCTGGGACCTTTTTTTAGAAGGCAGCGTGTGTGAGCCACACACCCTAAAAAGGGTGCTCATGCAAATAGTGGATACAATATGTAGAATGATGGCACTCACAGGATTTAAACAACAGACAAAAAATGTCAAAAAAGAAAAAAAGGTTTATTAGGACCTAAGCGTCAGACTAATAAACCTTTTTTTCTTTTTTGACATTTTTTGTCTGTTGTTTAAATCCTGTGAGTGCCATCATTATATATATATATATATATATATATATATATATATATATATATATATATATATATATATATATATATATATATATATAGTGAATAAAGTACCCCCTCTATAACATTATATAAATTATAAGGATATTATAAGTTATCGAGGAGTTTCATGACCATATAAAAACACGAGGCCGAAGGCCGAGTGTTTTTATACAGGTCATGGAACTCCGAGGTAAATTCTAATATTCTCATATTTTGCAACTGGGGGAACTTTATTTATTATAATACACAAGTTTCAGTGAGTCATGTGACAGAAATGACATGAGAAGTCACTGTTTATAAGCATATAATTTACAGGATATTCATGGCTCTTGTGCATTATATACATATATATATATACAGGTATGTGACCTGTTATCCAGAATGCTTGGGGCCGAGAATGCTCAGGACCTGGGTCTTTCCGTAATTTGAATCTCCATACCTTATTTATACCTCATCTTAGTTGAGATCAAGTACAAGGTATATTCTTCTTATTACAGGGACAAAGGAAGTTATTTTAAAAAAAAAAATTATTTGATTAAAATGGAGTCCATGAGAGATGGCCTTCACGTAATTTGGAGCTTTCTGGATAACAAGTTTCCAGATAACGGATATAAAATGTAAAAAATGTAAAAAAAAAAGTACGCAACCCAGTATTCTAAATTAAATATCTCTAATTTAAATTAGCAATATATTTATTATAATACAGTATATAATTGTATTATAATATAACGAGTTGTACATTGTTTTGTCTAAGAATAATGGTAAAATAATAGTAGACACATGGCTTGGAAATTGGGACAATTACTGGCTTTTAGACATGGCCAACCTTGTCAATCCCAGTTTCAGAGAGACACTGAGTTGTTCCCCATGTAACAGAACATTGCCTTCAATACATATTGTTCCCTGGAAAAATGGGCTATCATATTGAACATTTGGTATTTTTAGACAAAAATGTGCATGTAATTTCATTTTGTACTAAGAGAACTTTTTCTGAAAACTAGCACTACTGTTTTTGTGTGCACGAAAGCCTAATTACACGAACATATTTATTGACTTTGTCCTAAAATTAACGAGTTATAGAAATCAAGATATATTAGAACTCATCCAGACTACTGTTTCTAATACAATTGCAGTCAGAATGCCTGTTTGTATTGTTAGTCTTATTTTACTGCAGGCAACTGTTCGCTATAATGTCAAACATAGGTTTGTTGTACAGGTATGGGATCTGTTATCCGAAAACCTGTTATCCAGAAAGTTCAGCATTAGGTGAAGGCTATCTCCCATAAACTCCATTTTATCCAAATAATCCAATTTATTTCTATTTTTTCTTCCTTTTCCCATAAAACAGTAGTTCCAAACTAAGTTATAATGAATCCTTGCTGGAGGCAAAATTGGGTTTATTTAATGTTTAAATGATTTTCTAGTAGACTTAAGGTATGAATATCCAAATTATGGAAAGATCCTGAAAATAAGTAGATCTAGTTGTATATATGTCGGCAGCGCACACTACTATTTAAAATTATAGAAGCTTACAAAGCCATGTACGGCGGTGCGTAAGATAGATATACTGTAATTAGTTGCAACAACAAAAAATTTTTAAAGATCTTATTTTCCACACACTGTAGACTGTTGACTGTCAGTGGGGCTACACGCCAAGCATACATTACCACCTTATCGGCCCTGACGAAGCCGCTCAAGGTAAAACGCGCGTTGGCCATGTGGAGGAGAGAAACGCTATCATTTGAGCGCATTTAACAATCTGGAAATCAGATACGTGGAACGAGGAGTGACTGGGACCTTTGGCTCTTCAGATCGGCTCTGGAAGTGCAAGCCAGGATAGCTCTGCGAGCAACGTAACCGCCACAGAGACTACACCGATAAGGTGGTAATGTATGCTTGGCGTGTAGCCCACTGACAGTCAACCCTATACTTACTACCTGAAATTTATGTGAGCCGGTCATACTACTTATCTGTCTGGATTTTCAGCGCAGTATTTCAAAAGGCACAGCTCTTCGTATCTACGGCTGCAAGTGTTTTGAATACATTCCCACACTCTGCTACATTGTTTCTTATTATCAGCAACGAAGTGAATATGTAATGCATACAATGTTTAAAACCCACTAACAAGCGCTTCATTGTGACTTTTACTTAAACAGGTTAATACCATGGACATAATTCAATCCAAGGAATGCTGATCCAGATGATACGTTTTTAATTGTCTCCTCTAAGCCTCATTATCTGCATAATCAATGATTAGCAGTTAAATTAATTATTTTAAAAATATGGTGCAAACAATATATGGTGTTTTATATATACTTGAATTGTGGTATAATTAATTGTATTTATTAAATTGATATTGGTATAGCATTTTTCACTGTTTTTGTATTTGGAATTTGCAGTGTGCGGAAAATAAGATCTTTAAAAAATTTTTGTTGTTGCAACTAAAGAAGTAGATCTAGCCTTGTATAGACATCCAATGCGTTGCTGTTGGGTCTTATATGATAGACATACAAAGCTCCAAAAACGTTTCATATAGCAAGGTCATGGTCATGCCGTCCACAGTTTCTTTGATAAACAGAATTTAACATTTTGGATTGGGAATATGATGTAGCTTCCAAACATCATGGCTATTTTTATTTGCTAAGTTTAAGCTCTTAAACATTTTGCAGCAGCAGCTTTACATATTTATTGATTTCACTTTTCTCAATCTGCTGTATAATAATTTCTCTCTATGTTTCAGGCTCTGTATACACGGATTTGCCTTTGGGAACAGAGACTAAAAGTACAGAGATTAAAATTTTGATAGAAGCCAAGGATAATGGCGACCCACCATTAACTTCCACTGCAGTGCTGTCTGTTCTTATACTCGATGTCAACAACTACGCCCCAACATTTTCTGAGAACATTTACTATGTCAACATCAGTGAAGATGCTTCAGCGGGGGAGACAGTTTGCACTTTAACAGCAATGGACTTAGATTGGTCACCTGAAAATGCACACATTGACTTTTTCATTTTCAATGGCAATGCCCACAACCTGTTCTATTTGGAAAACAGTGGAGTACTCTCCCACCTTCCAATTATAGTAACTGGAAAACTTATCATTAATGAGCCTTTGGATTATGAAGATGCCTCTGTACATAGGTTAGAGATCTTTGTGTCGGATCAAGGGTTTCCTCCGCTAAATTCCAGTGCAACCATTATAATAAATGTTCTTGACTCTAATGACAACCCCCCGCTGTTCAGCAGTTCTGAATACCATGTAAGTGTGAGTGAGCATCTGCCATTATATAGTACAATAATCATAATTTCAGCAAGCGACTCTGATACTGGAGAAAATGCAGACATCACATATAGTATTGTAACTGGAAACAATGAAAGTATTTTCACTATTAATGAACGAAATGGTACCGTTACCCTGGTGCATCCTTTGGATTATGAAGAAACCATGAAATATTCACTGACTTTACAAGCTAAGGATGGGCATGGAAGCAATGGAAATGTGGCATTTGCCTTACTGTCCATCACTGTTCTGGATGAGAATGACTTTGCACCAAAATTCCTTTTTCAGAGCCAAAGCTGCAGTATCTATGAAAATGTGCCATTCTTTTCACCTGTGTGTACAGTTAATGCCATTGACTTTGATTCGGGACAGTACGGCATCCTCAGTTTCTCCATTCAATCTTCTTGCTTTAATGACCAACAGCACCCAGCGACATTTTTAATTGACTCATTAACGGGAGATATTTATACCAAGCACAGAATTGATTATGAAATGCAGGAAAGACATTGCCTCGTTGTTCAGGTGAAAGACAGAGGTGATTCCTCTGCTTGTGTCTTAGTTTATATAGACATCGTGGGAGAGGATGAGTTTCAGCCAGTTTTTTATGAAAGCCAATATTTATTTGAGTTGCCGGAAGAGAACGTAGCGGGGCAGGAAATTGGCAAAGTAGGGGCCTTGGATAATGATGAGGGATTTGATGGAGTAGTGCATTATTTTCTTGAGAAGCCCTCTCAGTTTTTTTCCATTAATATGACAAGTGGGATGATATACCTAACAAGTACTGTACATAAGAAAAGAAGTAATGCAAGGAAGAACGATGAATTTATTGAGTTCCATGTAAAAGCTCACAGTCCAAAATTTGATTCTAAGTCAGCAACGTGTACCGTGAGAGTTAACATTTCTTCAGCTCTTGAAGATTACCCTGTTTTGTCAGCAAACATACTTTCCATCACTTTCAGCATTTGTTTTGTGGTTTTCTTGCTTTTGGCTATAAGTGTTATTGCTATTATTCTTAGACATAAGAGAAAAGAAGTTGTAAATCCTTGTGGGATTAAGGAGGTTACCATTCCAGCAACTGACTCAAAAGACTGCAAAAGTAAAGAATGCCCAAAATATGATCATATCAAAACCAATACAGCTTCAGATACCCACGAGTGGCTTGGATTAGTTGATATAAGAGAAAAGAAAGATACCGGACCTAAATGCAGGAATTCTGACTCTAGTGGGCATGGCTCAACAGAAGGAGAAACTGCTGAAGATGAAGAAATCAAGATGATCAATGAATATCCTCTTAGGAAAGAAGCTGGATCAGTTCTGAGTGATAGAACCTCTCGGGTGCCAGATTCTGGAATACCTAGGGATTCTGATTTGCTTTCTTGTGAGTCAGATGAAACTGACTTGGTGCTAAGGACAGAAAGCGCAGAGAGCATCGTCATTCTCAGACATGGTAAAGATGAATATAATTCTAATAATATTCATGACAAGGAAGTGCCACACTCCAATCATAGTCCTTTGAAAACCAGTAAAGATACACCTTTGCACAACAGGATGGACTACATATTTGTCCCAACACCACATGAATCAAGGTATGGGTCTCTTGCTTCACTGGTGGCATCGGATGAGGATCTAAGAGGAAGTTATAACTGGGACTATTTGCTGAGCTGGGAACCCAGATTTCAGACACTTTCGTCTGTGTTTTGTGATATTGGAAATTTAAAGGATGAGAAGATGCACAGGCATGGCTTGCCAAAACAAAAAAAACCTTTTATATTTCCACCTCCTTTAATAACATCTGTAGCACAGCCAGGTATAAGGGCTGTGCCCCCAAGGATGCCAACTATAATGTCTGGACAAACATTTTTAAAATACCCACGCTCTCCTTTTTTCACTAATCTTGCATGTCAGCCTTCATCTATGACCCCAACGTTTTCTCCTTCTCTGTCAATGCTCACAGTGCATACACCTTCCGCCTCTCCTGTGCTGTCAGGCACTGGTGTTTCTGGGATATCTATGCCAAGTCTCTCAGAAGAACTACTTATCCAACAAGAGTTCCAAGTGTAAACCTCAAGCCATTGCAAGGTTCATGGACAATTAACACGTATATGGACGAAATAAAGCATATCTTATGTAACCCATTGTATTTCCTACAAATAGCAAGGAGATATTTATGTTCTGCTTGTACCATTGTTTCTCTAAATCAGTAAGTCAATGGAGTTTTTAGGTCAACATAATGTTACCTTGAGAAAATTTCTCAAATATTTGTATTCTTGTTGCAGTGAATTGCACACTTACATGGGGAGAAATGTTATGTTTGTTTCTCGGTCTTTAGGTTCTATACTTTTTAAAAAATAAGGTTGACAGCGGTAAACTCGTTTTTACAGAGTTAGACCCCAGCATGTTCATGTATTATATTTGAGTTCACATTCAATTTAGTAGACAACTTCCCAGTTGAATTTTTATTAGCTACTAAAATTATAACCATTAATTTTTCATATGGCTATTGTGAATATTGTATAAGTGCCTTCCCTATATAGCCAGTGAGCCAGTCATCATGCTGCACTATTGTTGCCATATGTAATATACTAAAAATTGTTGCCCCAGATGCACATCAAGAACAATCAATAGACTAGCAAATACTTTCAGTTTCTTCAACAGGAAATGTCAAATCCCCTATTTATTGGATTTTCCAGACAAGTTTGGATTTGAAAAAAACCCAGGGAAGGCACTTTTCCCGTCATACTTTCACCCAAGGAAAAAAACATAACACAAGACACTGCTGGTACTGTGCTACATTAAAGAAAGTGCTGGAATCCTAATGCAACTCCTATATGTAGAAAGAGAGAGTTGCTTACACAGTATGTAGCCTCATTTTTATGCAACATTCCATTAGTGGGGGAAAAATAGGGACACGTGTATGACCTTTCTCTACATAAATATAATTCTTATATAAATTTCTATTTACTAGGGCTGCACTAAACATCAATCCTAAAAATCCCATTGGCGCCTTCCATATTCACTGTTCTCTGAATATGCCCTGGGCTTGCAACTGTTGATATCAGTGTTAGAACTGCCCTTGCAGTTGAAGCATTGAAAGCATTAGGGGCCAATTTTTTAAACCTGGATTTTTTCTGGAGACAACTCAATTTTTTTAGAGGAAAAAACCTGGAATTTTTTGAGATTTATTATACCACAAAGCTGCTACAAATCGGAATATGAAAATTTTCCACCTAAAACCTGTCAAGGTCATGAAGAAGTCAAGGGCAGATTTCCCTTTTATAATTTGAAGATGTTTCTTGATATGTGATCTGTTCTGTTTTTCGCACAATAATCTAAAAAAATCAGGGTTTTCGGCGACAACTTCAAGTGAAAAAAATCAAGCGATTCTGGTGTCAAATTTGACAAACAAAGTTGTACAATTTGAATTACCACTTGATTTTGTTGAGACTTTTTCCCGCCTGACTTTTTCAAGCTGATTATTTGAGTTAAATTTGTGGATGGAAGTTAGGTTGACTATGTTTTAAAAAAGAGATAAATTTGAGTTTTAGTAAATATCCCCCCTTATTATCAACTGATAAAATGGCAGCAACAGAATAGTATTAAAGAGTAATGGTTTCCCAATATGAATTCCTGAAACTTTATAATGAGATATAGAACACTGTGGTCTCTATTCACTAAAAGGTTGGATAAACCCCTTTCACTTCTTATATTTTCACGATAACACTGATTCACCATGCCCTAGTACCTCTTAAATATAAAAATTATATATATTATTCAAAATATATCTGAAATACTGGTTGGAATTGAGTGAATACATGGCTTCTTGTGTCCAAAGCTGCAGTCTAGAATTACAACTCCCTCTAGATTGAGCAGCCGCATTTTTAAACCGATGAAAATAACAAAATGGCATTTCTATCAAAGAAAATATGTTTATATGCAGTTGTTATGTATAAAAAAAATCTTCTCAATCTTTATCCATAGGTGATAAAAATATTAAATAATTTTACAATTTCACTATTTTTTCACTTTAGCTCGATGAATCAGGAATGTAAGTTGCCAATATCTCACAAATCATTACCCAAAGATATTTTCAGGTGTGAGTCAAGATTTCCTTATTTACTGACAAGATCCTTGTGTTAAAAAAAAAATGACAGAGCACACAATTTACATAGCATTCTATAATTTCTGAAGGCCAGATTGACTGCAAATACATAAATATATCAATCTTGTGATTTATGCAAGTTGGGCACATGCTCAGCCAACACATTTAGACTGACCTAACAGTATCCTCAGGACAGAACTAACCAGTTCATGTACCTATTCAGGTATTGTTAAATTAATATAATTTACATGTGCAGTAACCCATAACAACCAATCAGGAATTAGATCAGCCTGCTGCAAATAGAATCCTAAAAGCAAATTAACCCACAAACATTTGTTTCTACACTACTCACAGTGCAGCTAATTAAGATTTTATTTTTTATGAATTCTATATGTTTACACATTGAAACAAAGCTGATATTGTGGAAATATTGGAACAGCCTCTGATCAGGCGCTCGTAATGGAAATCTAGTTGTCTACATACAGTTGTTTTCTATTTCACATAAGGGGGAAAGTACAGTATTTCTAGTTTCTTCAGATCTGCCATATTTGGTGCTTCATTTCATTCCTAGCGATATCATTTCAAACCCAAGCAACCAAAATAAAACAGTGTTCTCTCACGAGGTACAGCTGTACTATATGATGTTTGGTACGAAATACTATAGGCTGTAAATGTTATGTTTATTGAAATTTACTGATAGTATTGTTTTATATTTTATAGATACAATGCATTCAAGACACCTACAGAATGCTAAAATTATTTATGGATTATATAAACAGGTCCTGTTTTGACAAAAATGATTTCAAGGCAAATTTCCTGATACAGTGTTTTCCGTTCATCTGTCATTTAAGCCAAAAAAAATAAAAAAGAATTTGTATATATCTTTTTTATAATAATATGCAAAAAAAATACACAAAGAAATAATGTTTAAGTCACTCGTGGCTTGTGTTTATTTATGTCTGGTGTCTGCTAGAGATTGTGTGCATTTTATCTTCAGAATGATGAAGGAGAAGAGTCGCACGGGGACGTCTGGCTTGAAGTCAAATACTATAGAATGATACTTTTTAAAAAATAAAAACATGTAATTTGGTAAAGTAATATATTTATTTATGGACACGATTTCCTATGTTGACGCTAAGTCAACTTCATAAGGCTCATTCCTAAGTGGCTACACCACAAAAATTAATTCTCAAAATCAGACCCAGGAAATAAACAAAGGCACATTCTGATGTGCCTTTAAAATAGTTATAAAATAGTTAAAATAGTATACAGGTAGTGGAATTTTTATCCAGATCTGGGATCTTTCCGTAAATTGGATATCCATAAGGATCCTAAGGATCATTTAAAGGGGGCCTGTCAAAAAACAAAATAATTCTTAATCTTTTTCAATCATGTTATTTGAACCAAATACACTTTATTTACACTATATAAATTGTTTAAAAGTCTTAGAATTCACAATCACAGCATATGGGCATGGGCCATTTTGTTGACACTGTTAGGAGGCAAGTTTTGTATGACCCCAAAATCTTGTTTGCGTGTCAGATTGGGGGACTTTATGCCCATGCACTGGCTACACAATTAAAGACTGTGAACAGGGAGGGGGCATGTGAGGAGAGTAGTGACTTCTAGTGCAGAATGGAAAGTGAAAATAATTGACTACCACCCCTCATAGAGGCAGGGCAGTAAACATATGATTGACAACTCAGATTCTTAAATACGTTTATAACAGGTATGGATGCTTTAAAAAAAAAGGAATTTGGGGGGGCATGGCATGGCAGCCTAAGAGAGCAGACGTGTGCAGATAGAGCTCCGTTGTTAACCCATTCTGATCTTACCCTGATATCCTCGCTTGGGCTTATAGTCGCCTGGGATATTGTTGGCATTGCTGCACTGCATCACCGGAGCAGATAGGAGGCAAAAGCGGTCCGCGCAATAAGACCGAAATCGCACAAAAACTTAGTGCGTATGCCAGAGAACAGAAGCAAGATGGCGGTGAGGAGCCGGTGCGGCCTACCACGCCTAAAGAGCACTCGCAAGCTTCGCAGCACCCTGCAACAGATTTGCCGCTTAACCAGGTGCTCACGACGATAGCGGACTGCCAGGCAACCCTGATGGCCACATTCACCAACAAAATTGACGAGCTGCGCACTGAGTTCTCCATACTGCGCCAAGACACTCAAAACATCAGAGAACGCACAGCGGAGGCAGAATCCCGCATCAGCATTCTGGAAGACTCCTGTGCCCCACTGCGGGAGGAAGTTTCACAACTTCGTACTCAAATTAAACAAGCAGTCGCACACATGGAGGACTTAGAGAATCGACACAGGCGCAACAATGTGAGAGTGGTGGGCCTACCGGAGGGAGTCGAGGGCCAAGATCCTGAGGTCTTCTTTACGGACTGGCTGAAACAGCACCTGGGTGAGTCCACCTTCTCCTCCTTTCTGGTGGTTGAGAGAGCCCATAGGGTCCCAACTAAGCCGGCACCCCCGGGGGCCCCCCCGCGCCCGTTCCTGGCCAAATTATTGAATTATAAGGATCGTGATGCTGCCCTGTCGGCGGCGAGGCGCATTGGTGATATACAGTACCAAGGCAAAAAAATTTCACTCTACCCAGATTTTTCCACTGGAATACAGAAAAAGAGGGCCACCTTTGTTGGCGCCAAGAAGCGACTCAGAGATAATAATGTTCCATATGCAATGCTTTACCCTGCCAAGCTGCGGATACAGGCAGATGGGAAAAACCTTTTTTTCACTGAGCCACAAGAAATCAACGATTGGATGGATGGGAAAGGCCTGAAGTAGGGGTGCCACCCTCATGATAGTATTGCCGCGGTGTGTTACGCATTTGGCTTGCTCGAAGTGGGGTTTCCCCCTTTTTCCATGGGGCCCCGCACAGTAACCACTCAGTTGCCTTTTATTGTACGGCTTTGGTTTTGTTCAGCCCAGGAGGATATCCTGGAAGGAGCCAAGACATGTCTGTTCCCATAGGGAAGGTTTGGCCTGCCTATCGGATATATATTGAGGGGAATATATATTGTTAAAGTTAAGGGTAGTATCTCTATTAAGATGATACCGGGTGGGTTCGGATTCCTTATTGGAGGGTTCATTATGTTGTTTTACTATGTTTTTTTCTTGTATGTAATTGCCATTTGTACTCTTACTGCCATAGCTTCCACAGGTAGGTGTCTGATGAGGCGGACTGTAATTTCACTGGTGACTGAGACTTGCATGTGCTTCTGTTCCCCATACATTCTCCATTGGTTCCCAGGTGTTGACTGCTTCCCCACATTAGCATGGAAGGGCGACTTAAGCTAACTTCGTGGAATGTGAGGGGTCTCAATGACAGAATAAAGAGGACAGTTATACTTAAATATCTCAAAGATCACAACACTGACATTGCTCTGCTGCAAGAGACCCACCTCACCGGCAGTAAAATTATGTCCCTTAGAAAACCATGGGTGGCACATCATTATCATGCTCACTACTCCTCTTACTCATCTGGCGTAGCTATTTTAATACGGAAGGGAATCCCGTTTACGTTTGAGGCAGTGCAGTCAGACAGAAAGGGTTGTTATCTTATTCTGCATTGTATCTTGGCACACTGTCCAATTACTATAGTCTGTGTTTATAACCCGCCTCCATTTGATTTAGACCTACTCAATCAAATTGCAGCCAAGATACGGAGCCCTGACCCCAGGCCTATCATCCTTGCGGGTGACTTTAACGCTGTGCCTGACACACGGCTTGATTGCCACCCCCCTGAAAAGAGACGGGCCTCTGGGCTACAGGCGTGGTCTGAGGCTTTGGGTCTGACAGACCTATGGAGATGGAAACACCCTAGGGACACTCAATACTCTTGTTATACCCCTGCCAAGTCGGCTATGTCTCGAATTGATCTTGTGTACTCCACTGCTGATCTTCTGGGCAAGGTCGTGGGAGCTGATTTTCTCCCTCGGCCATGTTCAGACCACTCACCCTTACAGATTACACTTCAGCTGGGCCGACCCCCCTCGCTGAGTCCATGGAGATTGGGTGGGCAATGGGTTACGACTCCGGACCTACAGACGGAATTTCCCATACATCATGCTGACTTTTGGCTTCATAACACGACTGAATGTGACTCGAACATAACGTGGGATGCATACAAGGCATACACTAGAGGTGCATACATATCTATGATCAAGACTTACCGGACAAGGTGTAGGCACAATATAGGGGTGGCAGAGACGGCTCTAGCTCAAGCGGAACAGGCCCATGCTAACAGCCCCACACCAGTTACACAAGTTCACTTGGACTCGACTCAACGTGACCTTAAACTTCTACTTGTAGATGCCACTAAAAGATCTCTAACTCACAGGGCACATCAACTATATGAGCATGGAGATACCAATGCACGACACATAGCTTTCCTGACTAAAGAGCTGCAGCCTTCTACCTCCATCCCACACTTAGCAGCGGCGGATGATTCGGTTCATACGGATCCGGCTGCAATCACTGCTCTTCTTGCAGAGTATTACACTCACCTGTACTCTTCCAAACTAAATAAATCGGAGGCTCAGATCAGACAATACTTACACCTCGTTACTCTCCCCAGATTAGACAGTGACCAACGTATGGATCTTAATGCTGACTTCACCCTAGAGGAAATAGAGGACGTTATCGCCTCATTTCCAAATATGAAAGCCCCTGGCCCTGACGGACTGCCCACTGAATGGTACAAAACCCATCTTAAGCTATTGGCCCCAAAACTACTGGACCTGTTCCAATCAGCCTCCCGATCTAAGGCTCTCCCACCTTCCTTCTACCAGGCAACGATAACTCTGATTCTTAAACAGGATAAAGACCCATCATAGTGTAGCTCCTATAGGCCCATATCGCTGCTTAACCTTGATGCGAAGATACTCACTAAATTGTTAGCTAACCACCTTCAGCGGGTAATCAAGCACCTAATACACCCAGACCAGGCGGGATTCATCCCCAATAGATCCACCTATACTAATGTTAGACGCCTCTACCACAATCTATCCATTACACATGACAATTCCAACATGAGGGCGATAGCCTCTCTGGACACAGAAAAGGCTTTTGATACAGTGGAATGGGCTTATCTTTTAGAGGTGTTGTTAAAATTTGGCTTAGGTGCTAACTTTATATCCTGGATTAAACTTATTTATGATTCTCCTCAGGCCTCGGTGCTGGCTAACGGGCTACTATCCAAACCCTTTCGTTTGACTCGTGGTACTAGACAGGGGTGTCCCCTTTCCCCCTTATTGTTTGCAATGGCAGTTGAACCCCTTGCTGCCATGATTAGGGACGACCCCCGGGTACAAGGGCTCAGAGTGGGCAATAGAGAAGAAAAGATATCCCTTTATGCGGATGACACTTTGATCTACTTAGCGGATACCAATCATTCCCTTGATAATGTCTTACAACTGGTGAATAAGATGAAACTCCAGCACACGGATGCTTAAGGGTTCATAACCCGTGTTTATTGTCAATGCCAAACAGGAAACAACGTTTCGGGGGCGTACCCCTGACGAAGGGGTACGCCCCCGAAACGTTGTTTCCTGTTTGGCATTGACAATAAACACGGGTTATGAACCCTTAAGCATCCGTGTGCTGGAGTTTCATCTTATTGATCTATTGTTGGAGGTGCCGTCCTCCTTTAACCCCAAGCACCGGTGAGGATACTGAGAGACCAGGTGTGCTACTGCTTCTATTTGTTTGAATTACAACTGGTGAAGCAATTTGGGGAGTACTCCGGTTTGCGTGTTAACTGGAATAAGTCTAGCATCTTTCCCATAGACCCTAACCCGTGTCCCAGAATAGATCTGCCCCTGAAATGGGTTACTGAAATGAAATATCTTGGTATTACTGTCTCCCTTGACAAATCTAGCTATACTAGACTGAACTTGCAACCTATCTTAGCGACTCTTCAAGCCAAAGTCCCTACGTGGGCATTATTGCCCCTGTCCTTGGTAGGCCGTGTGAATCTCATTAAAATGTTATGTCTGCCTAAATTGCTTTATGTGTTAGCTAATGCTCCAACTTATGTACCTCTCTGCTGGTTCAATGACATTGACAAGCTGCTTCAGAAACTACTGTGGCCCAACTCTAAGCCGAGGTTAGCACGGACTATTATGCAGGCACCGTGGAATCAAGGTGGTTTGGCACTGCCTAATTTTAGGAACTATTATCTAGCGGCTCAACTGTCCAACTTGCAACAATGGTGGCACCCCAATCTGGACAATCGCGCGTTGACTCTTGAAATGCACATCATGGGCTCCGAAGATGGACTACAGACTCTTCCTTTTGCTGGCCCCAGGCCTGGTCATGACTTACCTGATACGACCCTATCCACCTTCAAGTGCTGGCAGATTGTGTCAAGGAAGGCGTATCTAATTCCCAATCAATGGTCCCCAGCTATGCCATTGTGGCACAACAAACTACTAGGCCAATTTCTCCAGATCCCTGATCCGAGCATTTGGGTGTCTAAAGGGGTTACAGAACTTCGTCATATTCTTACTGGGAATGCACTTAAATCATTTGACCAGCTTCGAAGTGACTTTGCCTTGCCGAACCACTATTTGTTCCGCTATCTGCAACTTCGGCACGCCTTTGCGGCACAATTCCCAGGCAACATGGTGCAACTTAGAGAGCCTCGAATAGAGAAGCTTCTTAAAATGGAGGGGCTCCGACATCTGACCTCTAACCTCTATGGAGGGCTGATGGACTTAATGCCTGATCCACTGGCTAGAGCCAAATCCCAATGGGCTCAGGACTTGGGAGAAATACCGCAGGACGCTTGGTCAGATATTCTCAGTCAAGTGAGGGACATTTCAATATCAGCTAGAGACCGGCTAATTCAAATAAAGTTCCTTAACCGCATTTACTACACGCCTGCGAGATTGGCGAGAATTTTTCCAAATTCAATGGACACCTGCTTCAGAGGTTGTTCAGAGGAGGGTACTTATTTTCACATGTTTTGGCAATGCTCTCACATACAGAAGTACTGGAAAGATGTGTGGGATTTTTTGCATATCCACTTGGGCCTTCCACATGTTGCCACACTGACACTAAGTCTTTTGGGTCTTACAGAGGACCTCTCCTTAAACACCAGGTCCAGACTTTTACTTCTCCAACTTTTATTCTTTGCCAAGAAACTCATTCTCCTCCACTGGAAGGACGCTCAGGCCCCTGGGATCAGGGAGTGGAAGCAGCTTGTCAATTCTAATTTGCCACATATCAAGGCAGTATATATCTCTAGAAATTGTCCGACTAAAGTTGATCTGATATGGGGCACTTGGCTGGCGCTGGATGATGTGATTCAGACATGAGCTAGATAGTTGTGCATAGTAGGCTTAAGCAGGGCTGCTAGTCTGAATGTGTTGTTTGATGTTATATTGGGAGTTTTAGATGGCTGCAGGCAAGGTCACATGGCGGCTGATTACTTTACCCCCTCTCAATTTTTGACGGACATCGACTGTGCATAATCCTACCTAGGTAATGATTGGAAGCGTAAGCATGGCAATTTTATTTCTGTATTTTTCTTTTTTGTCTGTAATTAAAATTTATTTTTTTGTTTGTTGGAAATAAATAAAAACAGAAATTTTTTTTAAAAAAAAAAAAAAGGAATTTGGGTTTAAGCAGTGGCGTAACTAGAGTGCGCCATAAATTTCAGAGGGGCCCGGTGCACTTGGATCCCCATACTCCCACCCACTTCCTGCCTCCAACCCGCCTCTGCCCCACCCATGTCGCACCCTGACGCTGCCCACTCCCACCCAACTTGCTACCCCCTTCCTCATTTGTGAGAGAGCAGCTGGGGAGGAGGTTTATTTTTATTAACTATAGAGGAAGCAGACCCCCCCGTGACATCGGGGTCTGCTTCCTCTATACGCCACTGGGTTTTAGGCCTAATTTGCAAAGGTCTTATGCAGCTTTTTATTGGTGACAGGTCCCCTTTAAACAATAAATAAACCCAATTGGATTGTTTTGCCTTCAAAAAGGATTAAAGGAGACCTGTCATCCAGACATAAAAAGCTGTATAATAAAAATCCTTTGCAAATTTCAAGGCCACAATGGGAGAGTTTGAATTTGCCTGCTCTTGGGTTATATATGTCTGGGTGCAGGCACAACAAGGGATGGAGGAAGAACAGATTCTTGACCTGCGTTTCTTCGCAGGCCAAGATCCGCAAGGTCAGACAACAGCTTTAGGGCAGAACCTTTTTTACGGGGAGGCCCATTTATTAAAGGCCACATTTTTGTGGTTTTAGAACTTTTTGAAACCACTATTAAACTATATTTCTCTAAAATAAAATAAAACAATTCTCTAAAATATAAAATATGAATAGCTCTAAAACCCGACAATTTACTAGCAAAAAGAAATACAAAAACCTCTAAAAGTCTGAATGGTTAAAAAAAAGTGAAACTCCCATTCACTTCTATAGGACCTTGACTGTTTTTGCTTGGAGAAGTTTTGTAGTAATAAATCTCAAAACTTTTTAGAGAAAGAATACGATTTGTGAAGAAAAAAAAAAGAAATTTATTAAGAATCAAATCTCTATTTTTTTCCACGAATCTCAAAAAATGTGTGGTTTTCCTATTTCTTTAAAAAAAAGTGTAAAAACCACAAAAAAAGCCCAATACAAAAATTTGCCAGGTAGAAGTTGTCAAGGTCCTATAGAAGTCAATGGGAACTGCGCTGATCCTTTTGGACCGTTTTCTATCAATTTGGACTTTAAGAGGTTTTTGGATTTTTTTTCTCTATGAATTGTCCATACACTCAAATTTTTAGACTTTTTAGAGGTATTCGTATTTTTTAGTGCATTTTTCAGCATTTTTTTAATTTGTGCTAAAAATTGGATTTTTTAATAAATTTCATGACATTCGTGGTTTTAGAGAAAGTGAGTTAAATCGTGCTTTCAAAAACCTCTAAAACCACTAAAATTCAGTCTAGAATAAATAGGCATCCACGTGCTGTGGACTTCGAACATATTGTTCTCACGTTGCAATTTTTTTGCATTTTGTAAGGTTTGGATTCGGCTCTTGGATTCAGCCAATTGGAATCTTGCTCAAAAAGGCTCAGATTCGGCCAAACCGAATCCTGAAATTGGTGCATCCCTAATCAGAACAACAGTTTCATACTGAAATCTCTTGTGAATGAAGTTAGTTTTCTTTTGACCGCTTCAACATAGTAGTCCTGATTCACCTGAGAATAATGTTTCCTAATTTTTAAGCAATAATTTTTCTGGCTATTAAAAATGTGTTTCTTCATTTGCAGACAAATACAGATTTTAAGTGGTGGTGCCAGCAGTCTTGGTACGAATGCTCCTTATTGTTGGTAAAGAGCGACAGTAAGAGTCTGTGTGTTCTTAATGTGATGCTTTTCCAGTAATATGCCATGCATTAATACAAGAATGCAAAGCTTTCAAAATTAAGACAACACAGTTGCCATCCAGGGTAGAGCTCCACAAACGTTTTTCATCGGATCAACGCCCGCCGACAAAACGCACGCGAGAAGTCGGATGTAGTCGCATGCATGAAGATATAATTTGACTGAATGAAAAGTCAGAGGTAACGACTATACAGTCCGACTGTCGGATGAAGACGCTGCTTTCTGTGTCCACATCCGAAAGTCGCGTCGCCTCGGATTTAATATAGTAGTTACCTCCGACTTTTCATTCAGTTCAATTATATTTTCACTCATGCAACTCCATCCGACTTGTTGCATGCGTTTTGTTGGCTGGCATCGATCGGACAAAAAACGCTTGTGGAGCTCTACACTTAAAGGGGCCCATTCACTAAGTTCGAGTGAAGGAATAGAGGAGAAATAGTTGAATTTCGAATGTTTTTTTTCTACTTCGACCATCGAATTGGCTACTTCGACCTTCGACTACGACCTTCGACTTCGAATCGAATGATTCAAACTAAAAATCGTTTGACTATTCGATAGTCAAAGTACTGTCTCTTTAAAAATTTCTTCGACCCCCTAGTTCGCCACCTAAAACCTACCGAGGCCAATGTAAGCCTATGGGGAAGGTCCCCATAGGCTTGCTAACAATTTTCTGATCGAAGGATAATCCTTCGATCAATGGATTCAAATCCTTCGAATCGTTCGATTCAAAGGATTTAATCGGTCGATCGAACGATTATTCCTTTGATCGAATGAATTGCGCAAAATCCTTCGACTAGTCGAAGGATTTTAATTCGCCAGTCGAATATCGACCCTTGATATTCGACCCTTGATACATCTGCCCCTTACAGTCCACGAATATGTCTCACTACAGTAATGAGGCAAATGAAATAACTGCACATCCCACACATGGTTTAGTTCTGGATGCAACGCTGACATTCTGTTCTGGTCGCTGTTTAGCCAAAAGATATTTGCTAAAATAAAATAAGCATAGGATAACCACATGTTTGATCATCACAGTATAGGATGTGTCACTGAAGGAAACAGATAACTTATAGATAAGTTACCATGTGTACACATTTTCCCCAGACTTTTAGCCATTAAACTGTGGGTGTCCTCCAGCTCTATTTTATAATTACAAGGCGTGATTACAAATTGCTTTGCATAATGGAGTAAAGCTTGGAGGTCTTAACAACTGAAAATAAAGATAATTTTAGCAGAGATTCCACTCTCTGACTTTTTTAACTCGAAATGCATTAAAATTGCAACATCATAGAACTGTGAATAAGAATTTCTTTGATGTCTTTTGGTGTTAGCTTTGGCTGTTAGTTATTTTGGACAAACCCTTTTTATTCAGCAGTGTCTTGGAGAAACACTTTATGGATCTTTCAGAACTTTCCATACTGAGTTTACTAGGAACAAAGAACCTGCCTACTGAATTCTTATGAGCTTACGCCCACTAAACAGTATAAGTTCTAAATATGTGGGGAAAATGCTAATCTATGGAGTAACTTGAGCAACAAAGTAACTTGAGTAACTTGAGCGACACCTTGAGCAACTGGGTAGCTTTGTTTTACAAATAAATATATATTTCTTTGATATCTTCCAGTGTTAGTTTTGGCTGTTGGTAATGCACAGAAAGGCCTTCTGCACCACCCTCTTCTACAAACTTTGTTAGGAACTTTCTGGACTTTCCAGACAAACTTTTATAGGAACATAGAACCTTATTGTGGAATGTATACTGGCCAGGTCTCCTAATGAACACAGTGCCTCTTTCTATTGAGTAATTGTATTACAATGGCACTGTTGTTTGATTACTGTTTTCCAATGGTGCAGCATTCCTTATCAACAAATGTAAAAACTATAAATTGGATTTGTACTCATTACACTGATCTTTTTTTTCCAAATGTATTAATTTGAGTTTTAAAACAAAACAGAAATAAACATAAGTAGTTTGAACATTGTCATATACCTACTCAACTATAGTTCATACTATATGAACTATAGTAGTGTTTCTGAAGCAAACACATCAGTTTTACCAGTGCAGGGCAACACTACATGATATTTTCATTACTTTAAAACACTCTCAGTTTTTGGTGTTACTGTTCCTTTAAGTTATGGGATAAGCTTACCTATTTCCATAGGCTCATGCCCCAGACCTTCAGCAAAGGGAAGTAAATCACAAAAATTCTGTAGTAGTAGGCAGGCATCAATCCGGAACACCACAGAGTATAATTCAGGAGCCCAAAATTCAAAAAATACAAAAAGTTTTTATATTACATTATGTTTAAAATGAAACACCCTTATGCATTTCATGTCATCCAAGGACACTTAATCATAGGCTAATTTTCTTTAGACAGATACATGATATTTAAAGGAACAGGAGCCAATAGAAAATTGTTTGGGTGAGATTTTCTGAAGCTAACCAATGACCTTATTCATCATGGCCCCAATCCAACCCAGTTGGAAGATATAATGGAGCTTATTCTGCATTAGGGTCATAGGTGGAAGAGTGTGGGAAAGCCATTGAAGCAAGATGGCTTTTCTGGCTGCTGCAGCTAGATGTTCAGCCAGGGCTTTTTCTGGGTGTGTAGTTCATGTGGTAGAAGAGAATTTGCTAAAAAATAGTCCAAGATGCTGTAACTTTCAACGTTTTATCTGGTAGGTCTTTATGATGTTGAGGTAGTGTAATTCCTAGGAATTTGAAGTGGGATTGTGCTTTTTTGAAAGATAATGATATGTTCTGATCAGTAGGATTGGTGTCAAACAGTCAGAGGGCCTCAGATTTTTCCTGGTTGATTTGGATGCCCGCTATGGTACTGAAGTCTGATATTTTCTGTAAGATTGTTTGTAGTTTTGTTTTTGGCCTATTAACAAAAAAGAGGATTCCATCAGTGAAAGCTATAATTTTAGGTGCTGGCCACCTAACTGAATTCCATGAAAAGTTTCATAAGAATGAACGTGTCTCATCAAGGGATCTAATGTCATGATGAAAAGTAATGGGGATAGCAGGCAACCTTGCCTGGTGCTGCATTGAATTAAGAATCTGTCAGAATTGACTGTAATGTGTAAGTGTGGTTGTGAGCAGCACACTGATCTTAGGGAGAAAAAAACATTAACTACAGCAGGCAATGCACATACAGTAATGATAAAACATTTCTTAACATTTTTAGCATGGGTATTCTGACCAGCTGACCAGACAATGCCAACTGACATCTATGAACAGCAGATTAGCATTTGAAAAGCAACCAAGGCTTCTGCTACTATTGAAAATAATTATGCAGATAATGTATATATCCAATCAGTATTTGGAGAAAGTGTACCATTTTGATTTCCATGGGAAATTGTCACAGTTTCATTTTGAAGCACAGTGTGCAGATGTGCACCTGTTCAGATACATAAGTATACCTTCACTCATACAACTAGCAATTTGTAGGCTGACATTTATCCTAACTAATAGTGGTAGCATATTTAGAAGTTTATGGGCTCTATTGTTAAATTTTTGTTGAGCCTCCAAGACTTGGGGAAGAAAAAACATATACTGAATTTGCAGTTCTGCCAGAGGCCCATGAGCCCTCTGTAACCCTAGGTCCTACAGCATTTGCATCTTCTTCTTTCTCCTTGCTGTTAGTATACAAACCCTGTGCAGCCATTCATTGTAACAGGAACAACCTTGAATCTGAGCTCTAATCTTATAAGAGTATTGACTAAAACTGCATTGTAGCTCTTCACACCTTTTGCAAAACCTCACACACCATCTATTGATGATCAATGTGTCTGAGAAGTTACTTGAAGCCCACTCACCTTTAGATCTCACTTAGATCCATAACAAAAGTTGTTTTTTTTTTCAAACTTGCAAACCTTTCCAGAATTGCTGGGACTGTCATGAATGGGCAGGGGTTACATTAAAATGGGTGGAGTTTTGGAGTGATCAAGGATGTAACTGGGCATGGTTGGGAGCTGGAGCATAGTCCATGGTAGAATTTGGTTTCTAACTGATTTCAGCATTACTTAAATTAAATACTCGATTCAGCATAAAGGAATGCTGCTTTTATTGAAAGTAAATTTTTGTATTAATCAAACAAGGGTCCTGAAACAGAACAATAAAGTAAGATGTAACGTAGGAGATATGGGTGAAGCTAAACCCCGGGACATGCAGTACTTTTTTATAGTGCACAAAAGAAACAGCTCCAAAAACCACAGAGCTAAAATTCTTTAATTGTAATACTGGGTTCTCTGGCTAG
Source organism: Xenopus laevis (assembly GCF_017654675.1). Lineage (NCBI taxonomy): Eukaryota > Metazoa > Chordata > Amphibia > Anura > Pipidae > Xenopus > Xenopus laevis. Next base: position 58,132,018 of record NC_054371.1, read on the forward strand.
TGCTCAGTAAGTTGGTTTAACTAAGGGAATAAGTCTCTGCTAATTCCTTCCATTCTCTAGGTTTCCTGTTTTAGAAGTGCTCTATGGTCCACCAGTGTTGTAATACTGCTGTTTTGATTTTTCCACTTGATATCTGAGCGGTGTTTAATATAATATACATATGTTCCTCTAATCTGATCGGCTGCCTAAGCTTAAGGCTTGCGTAACGATGAAGAGAAAACGGAAACTTGTGAAATCTCCGGGAAAGCATGTCTCTGTGTGAAAGGCATTCCAGACAGCCACATTAGTTGACAAATCCAGCTGCTTATTTACTGGCCTGTTCATCAGGAAAAAAAATAGTAGATCCCTGACCAACTGCAAGTTACACATTGCTCCTTATAAACGTTATTTGTTGAACTTGTTAGATTTATACAATAGTATATGTTTCTATTGCAGCTTATGTCACACTCTTGCGCTAACTGAATTATGGTAGGTTTTCTCAGGACAAACTCCTTGGTGGTATTGGGCACATTTAACCATCCCTATGTGCAAAGTTCAGTATTTGGAGTAAATGTTTGTTTTTTTACCCAGAATACAGCATTTTCCAGCATCCTTGTGGGTGCCCACTAAATAGTGAATACACCAACTTGCATGTGATTTTCCAGTACAAAGACAAATTAATATACAGTTTGGTCAAACATATACAGGCTGTAGCATGTGTTTTATAACAGCATTTCTGTGCTCATGGCATCACTACAATAACATTAGCATCTAATTCAATGGATGTAAGACAGGTGGGTTGAGGCTGGTGTTAATTCCAAACTCTATGGGGCAGGGAACACCTTCCTACTGTGTGTTTTCACCACATAGCACTGAAGCTCAATGTGTCCTTATATAAACTCTGTACTATGCATATTTATTGTATTTATTATGTGAGTTGTCCTTCCTGTGTGTTCTGTAGTTATACATCCATACTATTCATCAGATTGGATTAAACAGTGCAATACAATACAAGAAGGAGTGTGCAGGCACTCACTAGCAATCTGTGGATTCTGGCAAATGCCAGATGGGCTGCTATAAGATGCCACATACAGTCACTATTTAGTGGACTAGTGGGAAATGTTTGGGCCTCTGTGTTTTAAATCCCAGTCTGAACCAGGAAGAGTGTAAGTGAAAATACACACATTTTGTGTCCATTTCAGTATTTTCCCTGTGTATTCCTAAGTAAGCCCTCTCTTACTATTAGCACCCAAGCAGCAAAAGCTCAGAGAATATCTGTACAAAAGTGTTATTTTATTATATAATATTTATATAATGGCAAGAGTCCCCAAATGGCAGAAGTTACCATGAGATTAGTAAGCTCATGTCCAAGCCACCGAAAGCCATGAGTCCTTATTATGACAGATATTCAGTGAGGTTGATGATTAATTTATAGGAATCGTCAACTACAGTATAGCAGCGAATTGGTGGGAGGAATGCTCAGCTCCAAGCCATCTTCTAGTTGTTAAACATTGTTCCTTTTCATCAACACTGTTTAAAATGGTCACCCCAAAGAATCTGTTATCTCTGTGTTTTAGAACTGTTTTGTCTAAGCACACACTCCCTGATCCCTATCCTTCCACACCTCTTGCCTGGAAGTTTTTTAAAGGGGTTGTTCACCTTGGAGTTAACTTTTATTATGATGTAGAGTGCGATAGTCTGTGACAATTGGTTTTAATTTTTTTTTATTATTTGTGGTTTATGAGTTATTTAGCTTTTTATTCAGCAGTTCTCCAGTTTGTAATTTCAGCAATCTGGTTGCTAGGGTCCAAACTTCCCTAACAACCATGCATTGATTTGAATAAGAGACTGGAATACAAATAGGAGAGGACCTGATACATCATGCAGCGACAAAACACATTCGACCAGTCGGAGTCGCTGAATATAATGTGATGAAACATCACAGCTACAAACTACATGCACACTACATGCAAACTACATGCATCCAACACAACTGTTGGATGTGAACGCCGCATGCTGTGTCTTCATCCGACAGTCATGTTGTGTAGTTTGTACCTGCAATATTTCACTTACTTTATATTCAGCGCCTCTGACTGGTTGCCTGTGTTTCGTTGCTGTGCGACACATCGTACCAAATTGTTCCATGAAGTTCAGCCCTAAAAGGCCTGAACTCCACAAGAGTTTTTGTAGTATGGTGTCGGATCAACTAGACGCATTCTACAAGTCGGATGTTGTCGTGTGGGTTAAAATATAATGGGTCTGATACCAAAATCACATGTGTAAAAGACTGTACGTGTAAAATGTTCCATTCAACATGACTGTCGGATGTGAACGCTGCATACTGCGTCTTCATCTGACAAAATAAAAATGAATGGTGTCGGAAAGACTTTGTTTCCTCATTGAAATATATTGACGGTCGGATGTAAACGCATGAACTAAAGACTCCATCTGACTTATCTGATCCGACTTTACATTCTAGCCTAGGGGCATCAGATTTTGTAGCATCCTACAAAAGCTTGTGCTGTTGTGTGGTGTTGCGCAGACTTGCATGGAGGATCAGATAAAATCTGACCCACAAAATCTGATGAAAAGCGCTTGTGTAGTTCTACCCTTAGCACTAATTACCTTATCTGGAAACTTTTTTGATGAAATTGAGGGCTGAACTCCACAGCATGCTTAGGAGCGATCCTTTGCCATGCGATGACACGCATGCGACGTGCCGGATGTCCAGAAGATAAAGGAAGTGAATGGGAAATCGCAGTTAAAAAATACATATATTCGACTGTCGGATGAAGACACAGCTTGCAGCATTTTCATTTGACAGTCGTATACATGTAGTTTTTACCTGCAATTTCTCATTCATTCCTTTATCCTTTGGACATCCGACACATTGCATGCGTGTCATCCCATGGCGACGGATCACTCCTTGGCAAGTCGTGGCATTAAGCCCATATAGATGCAAACATTTTAGTTTTTGTTCAGGGCTGATCAGTTGGATAGTCAACAGGATATTGTATAAAGGGTTATTGTATTAACAGGAACAGCTGCACAGTTTAAATGACAATGAACTAATATATGGAAGTATAACATCATATGTCTGGGTACATAGTAAGAATTAGGAGTTTTGCCAATCAACAGTCCATAAATGCTGAAACAGCTAATTTAAAGTGTCATTGATGTGAGCAGGGGTACACAGGAACAGTAAATTAGTAACAGAAACCATGGCATCTGATTATTGTATGTATGTTCTCAAGTATCAAATTATTTGCTAATGCAGAATAGAAATTGGCGGCAGCAACAGCATAGTCTTATTACTTTTGTCTATCTATAGAATGTTTTCATGCCTTCCTTTTTTTTCTGGGAATTGAAGTCCCTCTGCTTTGCATAGTGGGTGGTAAACAGATTCACTGGAAAGCAGAGGAACTTCAAGTACCAGAATCCATCTAGAATAAGGAGAGGGAGGGGTTGCATGAAACTGTGAGCCTAAGGAAGGCTGGGAAATGCTTCATTAGTAACATGGTTTCCATTGAATATGTGGAATTAGGTTTGTCTGTGTAAAATAATACATTTAGGGTTACTTCTAAAAGTGTTTATGCACCTTTTCTACATACTTGTGTCAAAAGGGGGGTATAGCTTCCCTTTAATAATAGCTGCCATTCTGAAATGGTCCTTGCGAGCACACAGACAGGCTACATTGGTTTCCTCTCAATCTGTGTAATCAGATATGGCTTTTTTAAAAATAATACATTTATATTTATTTCATGAAGTTCAGACAGTGTTTATCACTTTTAGCCCAACTGAATGAGCTTGTGCCAAAAAGGTGGTATGTTTTCCCTTTAATACTTTGGCGTACATATGAGTATATAAGCAGTTTTGGCAATGGGGAGGATGAAAGAGGGTTTGAAGATGCAGATGATGGCTTTTTAATAATGATGGGCGAATTTATTCGCCAGGCACGAATTCGCGGAGAATTCCCACGATTTGCCGCCGCCGAATAAATTCGCGAAACTGACACAAAAATTAAAATGTGCGCCAGCATAAAGAAAAAATGCCCGCCGCCATCAAAAATGAGGCGCTGGCACCGTTTTGCAAATTTTTTGCCATTTTGCAAAATTCACAGGAAATTCTGAATTATTCGGCGAAGGGAAATGCCACAGATTCGCCCATTATTAATTTTTAATCAAGCAGACCATTAATTACACAGTGGTTTAATTGATTGTCTTTTTCCCTAGAACACCAAGGATAACCGTAAATCCAATTTCACTGTATACAGTAATATATTTGTTTGTTCCTCCAACATAATACCTGGAAAGAAAGCTGCAAAAAAGCAAACATTATCTGAAGAAAGGGCTAGAAAGGAAGAAATGAAAATGCAATCATGGGGATCATAGAAACAAAAACAAAAGCATTGAAGTCCATATTTGCAGATGAATTGCAGACGTTGCCTCTGTAATATCGTAGCTAGGCTCTGGCGGCCATTCAAGAGCAGTGGTTTTTCACATATTAAGATGGTTATCTCCTCCTGAGATGTCTGGCAGGGAGAAGCCATGTTCTTTTGGAACAGTGTAGGATTTTGTTTTTATCAGAAGAACACGGATGTGAGTCTGTAGTTATCCCACCTAACTCTGCGTAATGAGAAATTCTCAGAACATCATTATTGGATCTGGATGATTTCAGTAAATCTTATGGCGATGGTCTTGTTTGTGAAGATACAGTGGAGAAAGAAAATGCCAAACAAGTCATTCCTTGTGATATTGTAACACATTAAAAGAACCCAGAACTTCGTGTTGCATTCATTTTAGCATCTTGCACTTTCTCTAGTGAGCATAGACGAGGCTGACAGCATTCTGCTACAACATAATGTCCATAACTAATGTCCGCATTCCTATACACTCATTTTACTACAGGACAGCTGATATTACTCCGTGACAAGAGTCAAAAACATGAATGTGTGTAAATCACTGTGTAAAAACTAATGGCACGCATGAGAATGTATAGATGGTTGTTTACAAGTCAACACCTCTATTTACTTCTGAGTTTGGAAAATGCTCCAACTGCGCATGTGCCGATAAGGAGCTTCCTTACTGAGATTACCAAAGCGGCTAAAGATGGCCCTGTGAGCTCTGCTGTGCTGACTCTGCAATGAGGGGTAATTACCGGCTTAGGGGTATTTACTTGTGTCAACTCCTGTGTGGGAAGAGCAGGGAGGGGGGACTAGGGGTTTTTATTAGAAAGGGGGTTTAAACCAAGTTTAAATATTAATGCCAGGGTCCCTAAAGAGTTAGTCACAAGGTAACTGCATTTCAAGGTTAGAAAAAGTAGGTGGAGCCACCAACTGTCAATCAGATATCACTCATTGACTTTATATATTGGTGCCATTCTGACACTTTTAAAGCCAGGGTCCCCAAAATGTGTACAGTGTTTTTACTATATGACTGTGATCTTAGGTTAGAAAACCTATGTGGAGCCAGAAACAGCCAATCAGATTTCATTCAGTGAGTTCACATGTTTTTCAAACCAACATGTCAAATTTCCCTTCTAGTTAAGCGTGAGTTTACTAGTAGCACTACCTTATATATTATTGTCTGAATTATTTGCCTTCTTCTGACTATTTCCAGCTTTCAAATGGGGGTCACTGACCCCATCTAAAAAAAACAAATGCTTCGTAAGGCTACAAATTTATTGCATTGCTAGTTTTTCGTGCTCATCTTTCTATTCACTCTCTCCTTTTTATATTCCAGTCTCATATTCAAATTATTGCATGCTTGCTATTGTAATTTGGACCCTAGAAACCACTTTGCTGATCTACAAATATCCCTCTGTGCATCATACTAAAAGTTAATTAAATGGTGAAAAACCCAGAGCCGGGCCAGACCCGACAGGCGAACTAAACAACCTGGCTGGTCGCAGCGCTGGCTAGGAGTGCGAATGCGTGAATCAACGATAGTGCGCATACATGAATTGACGCTCGCGCGGAAGTGCAAATTGGCAAGGAGAGAGGGGGCTGGACTAGGTGTAGACGGCAGGTAAGGTACGTGCCTGGCACCCACTAGTTTTGCGCCCTAGGCATGTGCCTACTCTGCCTACCCCTAGGGAAAAACTCCTTTAATCTGTTGTTTTTGGTGACTGCAATAATCGTCATGTATGTCTTGCACCATTTAATATTTCAGAATTAAGAGCTGTATGCTGCTATAACTTTGTGTATGGACAAAGTTATAGCAACATTCATCACTGACCACAGGCCTGAGATTTAAGTAGAAATCTACTTTTAAGCCATTGAGCACATAGCATTGTTATTGGTTTGGTGTTTTCTGTGGAGCACTGCAGTGTCTCCACCTCAGACCAACCAAATTCTCTGCCAATCTCTTACCCTGTCCCCCTCTAACCCCTGACAGCTCAGGGACCCTTCCTACTGATGGTATTTTTAGTAATACCATTTTTGACCTCGTGTAAGACAAAACTCAGTAAAGGAAAACCTTTAGTAATAGTCAGGCAATTTATTCTTACATAATACAACATAACAGTTTTGTCTGGGTAAGCTGTTGGAGTAACACACAGAATGTCAGCCAAGGACTTACCAAAGACCCACCTCTTGGTCCAGGCATTATATAGCTTTCAGAAGGCATTTACAGTAATTGTGACAAGGGGTTCACGGAAATACCATACATGGTCTGGTGAGGAGACTTACTGGCATATATTTGTACATTCCTGTAAGATGTGCAGTTTTGCAACATAAGAGATTTCTGGTTCCAACTGTCCACAGCCTCGTAAACATCTGTTGGCTAAACATAGCCATTGTGGTACAGACAACTATTGAGCAACACTTCTGCAAAAGGGCATAAGAGACATGCTGACACTATGCTGACACTCTGGAATCTAAGTAACAGAGTGGGGATCATTTATTTGTATGGCCTAGTATAAGTTATATGAGTGACCATTGTCCACAGTAGACCATTTAGCCCTTTTTAGTCCATCCTGCCTTGGGCCCTATAGCTTTATGGCGTCATAGAGGGCGGGGGTGACAACAATCAACCCTCTGACACTAGCCATTCGTCCGTCTTAGGATTTAGACCGTTCCAGACATCAAATTTCACTGTCACTACCTACCTAATCTCTGCCCAATCCATGCCATTTGTGGGATAGCCCCACCCTCCATGCCCCGCCCACTCCTCTCAAAACATCTTCTAGTAGAGTTTCAGCACCAGGTAAAGGCATTGCCTCTAGAAAAAGGGAGCAACCTTACATATTAATATACCAATCTCTCATTCAAGCCACTACCAACAGCTGCTGAAACTCCAAACTGTAGAGTTGCTGAACAAAAAGCAAAACATTTAAAAAATAACAATAGAAAATGAAGTCCAGTTGTAAATTGTCTTTAAATTGTCATTATTTTTAACAAAAATAATTAGTTCAGTGCCTGAGATAGATAGGTTGAGAAAAACAAGCAATTCAGTTCAGTTTTAAAATTTTATAAAAATTGGAGTTATCACAATAAAACTGTCCATGAGCCAAATATTGGCAGATACTTGGGCAGTAAGAATGCATGCAAACAAAAAAATAGATAGATAATATTATTAAAAATACTACTTCAAACACTGAAAACTATACTTTAGTAAATCAGAAAAATGTGTGAGCTGTTTCTAATTCTCTGTCTAAGCTTTCCTCTTTTTATACAAAGCAAGGTTTTTGTGTTCATTGTCTCCATTAAAAACGGTCCAGATCAGCTGCTGTTTTTTTGTTCTATTTGTTTATTTTTGATTTTCAAATTTGCTTCATATTTAAAGAATGATTTTTTGGCAGAAATTATGTACTTTTTTCTCTGAAATTGACAGAGCTGGAATTCTGTTTTGCTTTATTTTCCACACTTCTAACACAATGGGATCTATTTGTCCAGTTTTCATTGTACATGTATGGGACCTGTTATCCAGAATGCTTGGGACCTGGGGTATTCCGGATAAGGGATCTTTCTGTAATCTGGATCTTCATACCTTGAGTCTACTAGAAAATCATGAAAACATTAAATAAGGCTGGTTTTGCTCCAATAAGGATTAATTACATATTAGTTGGGATCATGTACAAGGTACTGTTGTATTATCACAGAGAAAAAGGTAATCATTTTTAAAAATCGGATTTATTTGATTATAATGGAGTCTATGGGAGACAGCCTTTCCATAATTCGCAACTTTCTGGATAATAGGTTTTCCGGATAATGGATCCTATGCCTGTAGTAATTTTCTGAGAAATGTAAAAGGATAATTGTTTCAGAAGTGCTACAAATATTCACACGTATTCACACGTGAATTTAAATGGTTACACCCTTTTTAGGAGGGATTAAAAAGGGTGGAGGAGTGTGTTTGTATGTAAAGCCTGAATTAAAGCCATGCACTAAATAAATAACCATAGCTGGCACTGGTGAGGGTGTAGAATCCCTCTTTGTAGAGATTTTGACTGGGCAAAAGGTTACAAAAAGAATTATCATTGGTGTATGCTATAAACCACCTCGTATAAGTGTCGAGTATGAGGCTCAGCTACTCTTGCAGATACAAGCGGCTTCACAGCTGGGACAAGTTGTTGCTATGGGTGACTTCAATTATCCAGACATTGACTGGGGTAATGGGGTTGCTAAGACAGAAAAAGCTAGTAGGTTTGTAAATATGCTGAATGACAACTTTTTATTCCAGCTCGTTCAAGAACCTACTAGGAATAACTCTCTTTTGGACCTTGTAATAACTAATAATACTGAACTCATCTCTAACATTTGTGTGGGTGAGCATTTAGGGAATAGTGATCATAACATGGTCTCTTTGAGATTCTGTTGCAGAAGCAATTCTATAAGGGAGTAACTAAAACACTAAATTTCAGACATGCAAACTTTGACAGTATAAGGGCATCTCTGCAACATATTAAGTGTGAAATGCATTTCACAGGGTTAAACACAGAACAAAAATGTCGTTGCAAAGCAAAACCTTTTTGGTTCAATAGAAGCGTTGGTGTTGATGTGGGTAAGAAAAGACGTGCTTTTAAGGCTTTCAAGTTAGCTGGGATAGTCGAAACATTTATAAGGTACAAGGAGGCCAATACATCATGCAAAGAAGCTATAAGGCAAGCTAAAATTGATATAGAAAAGGATATTGCAGCAAGCAGTAAAAAAATCCAAAATTATTTTTTAAATATGTTAATAGTAAAAAAATGAAGCAGGAAGGGGTGGGACCCTTACTATCAGAGGGGGGTCAGCTGGTTGATGAAAACAAAATAAAAGCGCAGATTCTGAATTCATATTTTTCAATAGTCTACACAAATGAGGAACCAGTAAGTGAAGGTTTCCTTCTTAATAGTCCCAATTCTAGTAATACAACTAATGATGCATGGTTCACACATGATGAATTTCAAAAGAGACTAGAACATGTTAAGATTAACAAAGGTCCGGGGCCAGATGGTATTCATCCCAGGGTAATTAGCGAGTTTAGCTCTGTGATTGCCAAACCTCTTTACTTAATTTTTCAGGAGGTCTGGCATAGTGCAGAGAGACTGGCGAATTGCTAATGTGGTGCCTCTATTCAAAAAAGGATCCCGTTCTCAGCCTCAAAACTATAGGCCAGTTAGTCTGACGTCAGTGGTAGGAAAGCTTTTCGAAGGGTTAATAAAGGATAAGATACTGGACTTCATAGCAAATCATAATACTATGAGTTTGTGCCAGCATGGTTTTATCCGTAATAGCCAGATTAACTTAATTTCTTTTTATGAGAAGGTAAGTAGAGACTTCAATTCTGGGATGGCAGTGGATGTGATTTACTTAGACTTTGCTAAAGCATTTGATACAGTGCCACACAAAATGTTACTGGTTAAATTAAGGAATGTTGGCCTGGACCATAGTATTTGTACCTGGATAGAGAACTGGCTAAAAGATAGACTACAAAGAGTGGTGGTAAATTGAACATTTTCTAATTGGACCAGTGTTGTTAGTGGAGTACCGCAGGGCTCTGTACTAGGTCCCTTGCTTTTCAACTTGTTTGTTAATGACCTGGAGGTGGGCATTGAAAGTACTGTTTCTATTTTTGCAGATGATACTAAATTGTGCAGAACTATAGGTTCCATGCAGGATGCTGCCACTTTGCAGAGTGATTTGTGAAGGTGGAAAACTGGGCAGCAAACTGGAAAATGAGGTTCAATGTTGATAAATGCAAGGTTATGCACTTTTGCAAAAATAATATAATTGCAAGGTATACACTAAATGGCAGTGTGTTGGGAGTTTCCTTAAATGAGAAGGATCTAGGGGTCTTTGTAGATAACAAGTTGTCTAATTCTGGGCAGTGTCATTCTGTGGCTACTAAAGCAAATAAAGTTCTGTCTTGCATAAAAAAGGGCATTAACTCAAGGGTTGAAAACATAATTATGCCTCTTTATAGGTCTCTGGTAAGGCCTCATCTGGAGTATGCAGTTCAGTTTTGGACTCCAGTCCTTAAGAGGGATATAAATGAGCTGGAGACAGTGCAGAGATGTGCAACTAAATTGGTTAGAGGGATGGAAGACTTAAATTATGAGGGTAGACTGTCAAGGTTGGGGTTGTTTTCTCTGGAAAAAAGGCGCTTGCGAGGGGACATGATTACACTTTACAAGTACATTAGAGGACATTATAGACAAATAGCAGGGGACCTTTTTACCCATAAAGTGGATCGCCGTACTTGAGGCCACCCCTTTAGACTAGAAGAAAAGAACTTTCATTTGAAGCAACGTAGGGGGTTCTTCACAGTCAGGACAGTGAGGTTGTGGAATGCACTGCCGGGTGATGTTGTGATGGCTGATTCAGTTAATGCCTTTAAGAATGGCTTGGATGATTTTTTGGACAGTCATAATATCAAGGGCTATTGTGATACTAAGCTCTATAGTTAGTATAGGTATGTGTATATAGAATTTAATTAAAAGTAAAGAGGGGTGTGTGTGTGGATCCTGGGTTTTCATTTTGAACTTAATGGACTTTGTCTTTTTTCAACCCAATTTAACTATGTAACCATGTAACTATATGGAGATTAAAAAAAAAAGAGAATTAATTATTTTGATTCCATATTTACAATTTATTCCAAATGTCTAAACAAAAAGCAACTACAGGTATAGGATCTATTATCCGTAAGGAATAAGGGATATTTCCATATTTCCATATTTTGGATTTTAGTGGTTTTTGAAAACACAACTAGGGGTTATTTACGAAATCCGAATTTATCGAATATTTAACCTTATTTATTAATAAAATAAGCCAAACTGATCGAATCACAGAAAAAAAATTGAGCCAAAACCCAAATTGCTCACATTTTTCAGGCTTTTTTCCAGAATCGCTAGTTTTTTTTGGAGTTTTTGCCTGAAAACCCTGAAAAAACTGATTTTCGGGCTAAACCCAGTGCAGACCACAATAACTTTGAGAATAACAACTTGAGATAGGTGCCTCTTCTATTGACTTACACAGGACCTTGCAGCATGGGGGTATAAAAATATTGAAAAATTCTAGGTTTTTTTCCTCTAAAAATTTAAGTCGAATTCTTCGACATTTGATAAGCCCCCTAAACTCACTTCCTCATGACATTTATTTAAAGGTCAGAAAAAAAGTAAAAATGGAAAAGTTGAATGATGTGCAAAAAATATGAATACCTCGAAAACTTTTTAGGACAATTCCTAGTGAAAAAAAAAATCTGAAAATCTCAAGAAGTATGAGTTGATTTAAAATAGTCCAATAGGATCAGCACATCTCCTACTGACTGCTATAGGACCTTGACAACTTTTACATGGTGAAGTTATGTATTAGTGGTTTTCTTGGTTTTTATACTTAATAAATCACGAATGTTTAGATCTTTTTTTTAAAAATTGGAAAACCACAAATTTTTTGAGATTTGTGGAAAAAAATTAAATTCGATTGTTAGTTAATGGGTTTTCTGGATACTGGGTTTCTGGATAATGAATGATGTATCGCTATAACAATCAGTAGGACAGTATTTGTATATTAACCAAATCAAACAGCCCTTTCCCACCTTATATTTGTGCATTCAATCCAATAGAACAGTGTGTTATGAAACTGCAGCCCGACCCCCATTCTGACTCTGTCTCCATGTGAGAAGTTGTGTGTTCACAGGAGTATAAGTACCTTTTGTATTGTGCTGTCATGATGTCTAGTGATGGATGAATCTATTTGACAATTCTGCCGCTGGCGACAATTCTAGGCGCCCTTTAATGGGCGTCAAAATTCATGTTTCACAAATTTTTCACCATTTCGCGAATTTCACTGAAAATTCGCACATTTTTCAGCGAAACGGGAGAAATTAGCACATCATAATGTCTACACATTATATATATTTTTTTACTTTGATGTTCAGCACAAAGTTTTGTTTGTTTAATGGTTACGGTAAATGTTTTCTGCTAAATTTAAGGAATTTAGATTGAAGGGTGCTTCATACAAAAACAAGGCCATAAGCATTCCAGATTTTTTTTGGTATGATTTTTTTAGCACTGGGGAGGCATATTTCTCAAAATTTTAATTTGTACATTTACATTTTTTATTTAATTTGAATGGGACCCTTAATTAGAAAATCCCTTATGTACTTATAATTGAATAGTTTAGTTCTGGGGTGTGTAATTAGAATAAATACTAGAAGAAAAGGATGATATAGGTACTTGTAGTATAGTTAATAAAAGTTATAAAAACACAAAAAAAATCTAATTTGCTTAATTAAGAAGAAATGTTATAGTCTGCAATGTGATTGTTTATTACACACTTATTACCTTGCAATTTGTATTGTTGCTTGAATGCAGCAGATCATTTTTGGGCCAAGACTTCCAGCTAGACTCTTGAGTAGAGATGTCGCGAACTGTTCGCCGGCGAACTTGTTCGCGCGAACATCGGGTGTTCGCGCTCGCCGGAAGTTCGCGAACGTCGCGCGACGTTCGCCATTTTGGGTTCGCCATTGTTGGCGCTTTTTTTTGCCCTCTCACCCCAGACCAGCAGGTACATGGCAGCCAATCAGGAAGCTCTCCCCTGGACCACTCCCCTTCCCTATAAAAACCGAAGCCCTGCAGCGTTTTTTCACTCTGCCTGTGTGTGCTGAAGAGATAGTGTAGGGAGAGAGCTGCTGCCTGTTAGTGATTTCAGGGACAGTTGAAAGTTTGCTGGCTAGTAATCGTTTTGATACTGCTCTGTTATTGGAGGGACAGAAGTCTGCAGGGGTTTGAGGGACATTTAAGCTTAGGTAGCTTTGCTGGCTAGTAATCTACCTTCTACTGCAGTGCTCTGTATGTAGCTGCAGTGGGCAGCTGTCCTGCTTCTGATCTCATCTGCTGACTGCTGCAATAACAGGCAGATTTTTCAGATACATTTTTGCCCTTGATCCCCCTCTGGCATGCCACTGTCCAGGTCGTTGCACCCTTTAAACAACTTTAAAATCATTTTTCTGGCCAGAAATGTCTTTTCTAGATGTTAAAGTTCGCCTTCCCATTGAAGTCTATGGGGTTCGCGAACCGTTCGCGAACCGCTCGCATTTTTGCGCAAGTTCGCGAATATGTTCGCGAACTTTTTTTCCGACGTTCGCTACATCCCTACTCTTGAGTGCCTACACTGAGCACTGGCACAAACTAGAAAATATTTAAAGGGATCCTGTCACCGGAAAACATGTTTTTTTCAAAACGCATCAGTTAATAGTGCTACTCCAGCAGAATTCTGCACTGAAATCCATTTCTCAAAAGAGCAAACAGATTTTTTATATTCAATTTTGAAATCTGACATGGGGCTAGACATATTGTCAATTTCCCAGCTGCCCTCAGTCATGTGACTTGTGCCTGCAATTTAAGAGAGAAATGCTTTCTGGCAGGCTGCTGTTTTTCCTTCTCAATGTAACTGAATGTGTCTCAGTGGGACATGGGTTTTTACTATTGAGTGTTGTTCTTAGATCTACCAGGCAGCTATTATCTTGTGTTAGGGAGCTGCTATCTGGTTACCTTCCCATTGTTCTTTTGTTTGGCTGCTGGGGGGAAAAAGGGAGGGGGTGATATCACTCCAACTTGCAGTACAGCAATAAAGAGTGACTGAAGTTTATCAGAGCACAAGTCACATGACTTGGGGCAGCTGGGAAATTGACAATATCTAGCCCCATGTCAGATTTCAAAATTGAATATAAAAAAATCTGTTTGCTCTTTTGAGAAATGGATTGCAGTGCTGAATTCTGCTGGAGCAGCACTATTAACTGATTCATTTTGAAAAAATGTTTTTTTCCCATGACAGTATCCCTTTAAGCTATTTTCTGCTGGAAGGCAAACCTATCCACACTGTAATGATTTTTTTGTGTTAGTGATTTTTTTTACATAATTCCCCCCTATGCCTTGTGTGTCATTAAATCCTGTAAAATCATATGTATCTAATATATGTTATATAATGCACTTAGATTTGTCTCATTTACTGTACATGATATTGTGCATTATTTATACTTTGCTTGCCCAACCAAATGATTCTGATCAGAAAGGACTGAGTAATACATTTAAACAGTTTTTGGTTCCAGGTTCTGACTGGTCTACAAGGGGATCAGGTTTAGTTCCTCAAGATCTGATATGTTCACTTGGAATCTTCTTCTACTCACAATGAGCAATCTTTATACAAAGTGATTGGTTATTGTGATAATGTTCTCCTACTAAATTAAATAATTCTGGTATGTGTAGATGGAGCATTACTGAAGAGCAGGAAGAACCTGGCCTGAAATGCGGAAAGGAAGCTTGTTTCCATTCAGTGGAACTTTCTGGTAGGGGAATTGCTGAAAGTAAGTTTGTAAGAGAATGTCACGAGTTGTTTATCTGTATATGTTAGTTATAATAATTACTTATAACTAGTTATAAATTGATAACGTGTTTGCTGTGCACTGTGTTACTAATATTGGTACATAAATGTTGCATTGTATTAGTAGTTCTATAATAATGCACATAATAATATATTGGAATATTGTGTCAGATTCAGTTAAATGAGAAAGACTTATCTCCTTATTCAATTCCAGATGCAATTCAGTGAAACAACCTTTCTCACTGTTTATCATATGAAAGTCCTATTGAAGTCTAGGCTAGATTCAAATCAATGAGAAAATGTTATTTAATGATTTATCTAGTAGATTTAAGTTAAAAGAATTTTTTTTTTCTTATAATTGAGTTTACATTTTCCCTATAGACTTCAATAGTGTTTTTTTGGTCAAATGTAATTCAGTGAGAAAATGGTTTATCATGTGAAAACTCATGGACGAGAAAAAGTTTGAGGAGAAAAACCTTTTCATCTAATTCAGTTCAAGTTTTTTTCCTAGGGCCAGATTCAATTAATTGAGAAAAAGGTTTATCAAGTGAAAAATCATGGACGAGATTTAATCTGAGATGCAATTCAATTCAAAAAATCGTATCCAAGCCACTTATATCCTTAATGGGACTGCACTAGGCAAATCCATTATGGAAAAGGACCTTGGAGTCTTGTAGATGATAAACTTGGCTGTAGCAAGCAATGCCAGTCAGCAGCATCAAGGGCAAATATGGTCTTGAGCTGTATTAAAAGGGGCATTGATTCACAACAGGAAGCGGTTATGGAAGATAGTTCATGGTACAAGTTGATCCAGGGACTAGTATGATTGCCATTTTGGAGTCAGAAAGGAATTTTTTCTCCCTCTGAGGCAAATTGGAGAGAATTCAGAGGGGTTTTTTTTGCCTTCCTCTGGATCAACTGGCAGTTAGGCAGGTTAAAAAAAGTTAAAAGGTTTAAGTTGATGGGCTTGTCTCTTTTTTCAACCTAACTTACTATGTAACTATGTTACTATTAGGGATGGGCGAATTTTTTCGCCATGTTTAGCCGAAAAAATGACGCCCATAGACTTGTATGGTGTTGTGTATGTAAAAATAAAAAGACGCGCGTCAAAAAATTTGCGCCGCGCGACAAACTTTTTTTCACGCCCATAGACTTTAATGGGCGTTGGGCACATTTCATCAGCAACATTTCATCAGCGAAATTTCGCCGGCGGCACTTTAATGGGCATCGGGAACATTTCATCGGCAACATTTCGCCAGCGGCGAATTTTTGGCAAAATGAAATGGGTCAAATTTGCCCATCCCTGGTTACTATGTAGCTCATGGTTTATAACGTGAAAACTCTATTGAAGTCTATGGGAACAATTGGAACTGGTTAGGAGAAAGCTGGTTTTTTTCCTCCTCAAATTGAATCTAGCCGATCATTTTTAAACCATAAAATAATGTTTTCTCGTTGATTTGAATCTGGTCCATTATGTCATGGAATGGAAATAAGACCCGAGGTACAACCTATCAAACCTCGGCAGCTTTGCATTACAAGTAGTATATATAAATAAATAAAATAAAACATACAAATACAATAAAAATATTCAACCGGCTATTCTACAGCTTACATACTCTGACATCAAGTCGACACATAAACCATGTTTTACATGAATAACCTACCAAAAACTACCAGTATATAAGACAAGGATGACTAAAGTGTGGTCCTCAAGCCAATGATTTATTATTGACCTGGTTACTAGATGTTCATAATAGAGCATTTTCCTGGTTCTGTTAAATCAAATGCGTGACTTGCTATTCATTAACTGGAACAGTAATTATATCATGTTACCTTAAAGAGGCATCCTCAGATTTCAATGTGCACATTTAGCATTTACATATTTGGAATTAGGTACTGTTAGAGATAATGAGCCTATTCTCTCAAACAGACCATCTTATTATTATGCTGCAGTGGGTGGAACATCCCAGAATATTAAATCCTGGATTCATAAAACAAACAAATTAAATGTGGCTCCAGTGGTTTTGGATGCCGACCAGGAAGTTATCTTTATTAATGCATTTGAGGAGAAGGTCTCATTTTATTACATTATTTTCCTAATGATAAAGGAGGTAATGGAATTTCAGCAGAGAACATTAAAGAAATTTTAGTTTTTTGGCAGCTTGGCCAATATTACTTTGTTTGGTGCATGGTTATGGCTTGGCAGTGTCCAGATATGACTGACTTCTGTCTTAAAAGCAGTCGGTGTAGCTGTTTCTTGGTGCACAGCTTACAACTTGACATTTATTTGGCTCAAAAAAGAATTTTGACACGTAAATCCCACATGTCAAATGATACTGTAAAACAAGTATCCAAGTATCAGCACATAGTCCAATAGTCTAGGGACCAGGGAATTGAATGAGGAACACCTTTTTGGAGACTTTCATCTACTATTAACCATCTGCAAATAATTTAACTGTTTCAAACGAATAAAGAAACATCCTTGAAATCTAGATCTGATTTAATTTAGAGGGAGGCTGCCTGCCAAATTGAAGTATATGGATAGGCGTAATGCTAAGATTTACTATTATCGACTTCAAGCCTGCATTTGCTTGATGAGGTCTATTAGAGGTTCTAGATGCTATGCATAATATTCACATAAAAGGAATGTCTCTGTCTGTGATTAGTCTTTTAAATCATACCTCTCAGTATGTATTATCCATAGCCTGTATGTATAAAAGTGTCTCCATTGTGTACCCATTTGTGACTTGCATGTTTGTACAGGTATGGGACCTGTTATCCAGAATGTTCGGGACCTGGGGTTTTCTGGATAAGGCATCTTTCTGTAATTTGGATCTTCATACTTTAAATCTACAATAAAATCATACAAACATTAAATAAACCCAATAGGATTGTTTTACCTTCCAATAAGGATTAATTTTATCTTAGTTTGGATGAAGTACAAGCTACTGTTTTATTGTTACAGAGAAAAAGGAAATCATTTTTAAAAATCTGGATTATTTGGATAAAATGGAGTCTATGGGAGATAGCCTTTCTGTAATTCAGAGCTTTC
Organism: Xenopus laevis; assembly: GCF_017654675.1. NCBI lineage: Eukaryota > Metazoa > Chordata > Amphibia > Anura > Pipidae > Xenopus > Xenopus laevis. The sequence goes on from NC_054371.1 coordinate 58,149,852, forward strand.
TGGATTATGGGTTTCCAGATAACGGATCCCATAACTGTACTAACAATGCATTAGTTAGTTGTAGCTATAAATTGACATGTCCTTATAAATGAACAACTCAATTTACGTTGATTAATGCGCATTATGATAATGAGTGAATAATTATCAATGACCTCTTATGAATTAATACCTCTGTCCAGTAAATATCAGAAAAATATATAACTGAAGCCTAGAAAAATGTAACATAATTATGGCCATGTTCATACCGCAATCTACTATCTACTGTATGTAAATGTATTCTCTGGTATTCTGAACTGCTGATTGGCAGTAATTCATCCCAACCTGTTGTATTACAACTGGGGCTATATCTTTTATCTATCTTCAGTTGTAAACTCTTGTTGTAAAGCCTACTTCCATCTGTGCGGTTTACCTTTACGTAAACTTGTAGTATGTAATAGAATGGGCAGTTATAAGCAACTGTATTGGTCATCATTATTTATTTATACTTTTTGAATTATTTACTTTCTGCTTTTGAATTTTTCCAGTTTTCAAATGGGGGTCACTAACCCCATCTAAAAACAAAAGCTCTGTAAGGCTAAAAATGTATTGTCATTGCTACTTTTTATTACTCATCTTTCTATTCAGGTCTCTCCTTTTCATATTCCAGTCTCAAATCAATGCATGGTTATTAGGGTAATTTGCTGAAATTGCAAAATGCAGAGCTGCTGAATAAAAAGCTAAATAACTCAAAAAACAATAATAAATGAAAACCAATTGCAAATTGTCTCAGAACATCACTCTCTACACCATACTAAAAGTTCATTTAAAGTTGAACAACCCCTTTAATTCCTTTGTGCTTATCTAGAATGAGTGGATCACCACTCATCCTTAGGTACTGTTACTCCATACAGTACTACCCACACAGTTCTTTGGTCAATACAATGCCAAGTATTTGTCAAAATCTCTCTATTTAAGAAGAGTTTCAAGTAACTTTTACATTGGGTATGGGCACACTCCTGGTCTCTTTTGCAGGCCATGCTCAGTAGTGTCTGATCCTTGTCTTCGTTTTCATGTTTAAAACCCCTAGATACAATTGCAAGTGAAGAACATTAAAGGGAGTGCCTGGTCATTGATATAGCAAACTAGATGGGGAAGCAGCACAGTGAAGGAAGTGGGAAATCCCCACCCATACAATATTTTGGCTATATATTTGCATTGATAAATACCAAGAATTGGTACTACGTGCTTGCAGAAGTAAAATTGTATTTTTGCCCCATTTTCTCTAAAGAAAATGGTGGCTATATCATCATCAAACATGGTAAGATGATCTAAGCAGCCATTACCTCTATAGCAACTTTTGGCTTTTGCTCTATTTTTGTATCAAGAAATGCTAGGCTCTTTAAACCCAGAAAAAGTGATTGACTTAAAGAGGACCTGGCATTGCCTAGAGCCAGGGTCCCCAAACATTTTTTACCAATGAGCAACATTCGGATGTAAAACTAGATGGCGAGCAACGCAAGCATGAAAAATGTTCCTGGGTGGTGCAAAATAAAGGTTGTGATTGCCCATTTGGTAGTCCCTATGTGCAGGCACGTTTCAGGGGCTGCTGCCACCTGAGGCAGCATCCCCAATGCCGCCCCTCCTCCTGCTCCGCTATTCTATCTTCCAGCTTCGGAATGGGTGGAGAAGCAGTGGCGGAACTACCGGGGGAGCTGGGGGTGCGAGCGGGCCAGGGCTCACACCCCCTCAGGGCCCCCTGGCAGTTTGCGTGCCGCTTATTCCCAGCCTTTCCGGGCGTACGGAGGGGGGCGGGGGGCCCGGCTGCGCGTCCTGCGCTAGGGCCAGCCCCCTCTAGTTATGTTTCTGTGGTGAAGGGGCCTCATCGCTAGTGCAGTGAGCGCTATTGCGCTCGCTGCACTAGAAGAGCCGAATTTCCGTTTTAAAAAATGGAAATTCGTCTCTTAAAGTTACCAGAGACAGCTTTTTGTCGCCCTTGGTAACTGGCCACTCCGTACCGCCTGAGGCAAGATTCTCACCTTGCCTCATGGCCGGATCGGCCCTGCCTATGTGGACTGGCAGCCTACAGGAGGCTCTGTTTGGCAGTACACCTGCTTTTATGCAACAAAAACTTGTCTCCAAGTCAGTGGTTCAAAAATAAGCACCTACTTTAAGACCACTGGGAGCAACAGCCAAGAGGTTGGTGAGCAATATGTTGCTCATGAACCACTGCTTGGGGATCACTGTCCTAGAGGAAGCTGTGAATCACTACTGCTTATGAGAAGGCTCAACCAACAAGCTCTGAATTGATAGAGGCTGGAATATGGCTGTTGTCCAATAACAGTCTGCTGCATTAATTTAATAATCTCTGAATAAAGGAATGCTATTGGTCTGTAACTTTTGTTAGGATAGTAATTAAGTTCAAATAACGAGAAAAAAATTGGTTAAATTGTTATCTATGACATAGCCTGTAGCAAGACAAGTATCCCAGTGTATGCGTCATTCACGTTCTAAGTCAGTGAAAAAAAGAAAAAACTTTTATAGGTTTATGGAAATTAGCTTTAGTAGTATTCATTTTTCAGGATGCACTTAATGCAAGGGTGTTTATTGTTAGAGGGAATTCATACTATTATTTGACATAGCTTTATTTGTTTGTTTTTCAATTACTTTTGTCATAAGGCAAACTGGTAAACCAGCAGGATCTTAACTTTGTGGTTTTGGCACTTGTTGCCTGAGATTCCTAGAAAATGAGATATTTGTGCCTTCTGGCTATTTTGTTAAGCAAAACATTGTTATTTGTTTGGATTTAATTTTTAAAATATGGTCATCAATTGAGCCACAGATTTTATAGGAATTGTTTCTTCATCACAGTGCAAGGGTCACTTTGTCCAAGCATTATGGATTTGTTTTTACCACCCATATAGCTGAGCTGTCAGGAATAGTGATGAGCGAATTTATTTCGGCAGGATTTACGGCAGGATTCACGGCAAAATTATGCACTTTGCCATTTGCAAATTGTTTAGCCAAACTGTGGCACAAATTTGCTGCGACAAAAAAAATTCTCATAGAGACAATAAAGTCGCCATAAGAAAAACCACCCATTGACTTTAATGCATTTGGAGTAAGAAAAATTTGTCACGTGTGTAAAAAATGGTTGCATGTAAAAAAAATTGACGCCTATTAACGCAATTTTTTTCGCAGTTTCACAAACGGGACAGATTCTCGCATCACTAGTCAGGAACTCCAAGTTGAGCAACAGGAGGCAGTATGGTTTGGGACTGGCTGATTATATTACTGACTTATCCCTGTTATTGTTCCCTGGTAACCACACACCTGATCCAGCTGTAGGCAACAGACCAATTAAAGGAGAACTAAATCCTAAAAATGAATATGGCTAAAAATGCCATCTTTTATATACTAAACTTATTGCCACAGCCTAAAATTTTAGCTTCTCAATAGCAGCAATGATCAAGGATTTCAAACCTGTCACATAGGATCACCATCTTGGAAAGTGTCTGTGACACTCACATGCTCAGTGGGCTCTGAGCAGCTGATGAGAAGTAAAACTTAGGGGTCGTTGCAAATTATCAAGCAGAAAATGAGGTTTGCCTGTGACATAAACTGATGCTACAGGGCTGATTATTAAATTATAATGCTAGTTGCACTGGTTTCTGTGCTGTCATGTAGTAATTATCTGTATTAATTACTAAACAGCCTTATATTGTGACATTTATATATATATATATATTTTCTATGTGTACTGTATATTGTGAGTGGGTCCCTAAGCTCAGTAAGTGACAGCAGCACAGAGCATGTGCAGTGAATCAGCAGAAAAGAAGATTGGGAGCTACTGGGGCATTTTCAGAGGCACATATCTTCACTGCTAAAGGGCTGTGGTTGCCTTGGGCTGGTACATATCTTGCCTTTATCTTGCCTTTATGTGTTTTGTAGTAGTTAAACAGCATATTGGGTCCTTCCAACTAGCATAAAGAGAAGCAACCATGGGAAATTAAGAATTCTGATAATGATAATGCTGGATTATGTTAAATTATGCTAAATTATCAATTCACAGAGGATATAACATATGTTAGAAATGGCTGTCTGCCAAATGATATTGAAAGAAAGGAAAAGAAGATCAGGCTGTGGGTGGTTTAAGACAGACTATCCAATGGCATTGGATCGAAAACTGCTTCTTTAGGCTGGAATTTTCCATTCAGTTGCTATAGTAAAAAAAGGAGAAGGAAAGCTACCAAAGCAGTTTATTGCCAATAGATTAGCCACAATAGTGCAAGCTAGAACACTATATTTATTCTGCCGAATGCTTTACCATACCTGAGAAAACAGCTCTAGAAGCTCTCTCTTTTTATTAAGGATAACAGGGGGAGAGAGGAGCAAACTGAGCATGCTCAAGCCCTAGCCCTGGCGTTTATGTTGAAAACAGGAAGTCTGATACAGAAGTCCATGTGTACACAATAGAAGGAAAGAAATGCTGTGTTTCTTTTGACAGTGAACTCAGAGCAGCATTACTTTGAGGGTTTGCCGGTGTATTTATAGAGACCATTCTGATAAAACTTACTTAATTTTAGCCTTTCCTTCTCCTTTAACAGCAAAAAAGTAAAACCCCTTTACTTCATTGTGCCAAGGAGAACTTTTTGCTAGACTTTTTATAAAGATTATCATCTGCTCTTTCAATTTCTTTTCACATCATGCAAACATAAGAGAATGTGATGATTATCTAGCACAATGAGTCCTATTCAAATTAGAAGCCAGAAGAACATAAAACATGAATAATTGCAAAAGAGAGAGTCATAAAGTATATTTGCTTTGCAGATCTCCCTTCTAAAGAGAATTATTCAATGGACCTTTACAATGCTTTGATGCTGGTTGCACAATTGAAAAAATGTGTGCTTTCAGATATTTTTATGGCAGCAGGACATGAGAACAAAACAGGCTATAAATAGATTTTTTTGGCATTGTCATCAGGAGATGCAGAGGTAGCTAATTTGGTGAGGCCAGTAAATCTGCTTTGATTACATCCTTTAAAGGGTCACAGTACATTCATTCGACCAGAACAACCAGGCAGTGAGTAGAAATCGTGCATCTCATGGGACTTGGCTCTTCACCATTCAGCTATCGACAAAGCCAGATGAATGTATCACTATTAGTGACAACTCTATCAGAAGTGGCTGTGGCCTGATGGAACTGAGATCCATTACAGGACTGCTGGATTGAGAACCTATAATGAAGCAGAACTGGAGGAGAATCTTCTGCCATATGATTCATTATGGAGAATGCCAGGTAGCCAAGCACCCTATATAGACAATAAATGTGGGATGGTTCAAACAGAGAGTCTACTACTTTAAAGTGGACCTGTCACCCAGACACAAAAATCTGTGTAATAAAAGTCCTTTTCAAATTAAACATGAAATCCAATTTCTATTTTTTATTAAAGCATTCATAGCTGTTGTAAGCTCATTTAAACATCTCAGCTGTCAATCAAATATTGTCTGCCCCTCCTCTATGCCCGTGGCATAGAGGCGGGGCAGACAATTACTTTCACTTTCCATTCAGCACTTCTTAGATGTCACTGCTCTCTACATATTCCCCTGTTCTCTTTACCATTTAATTGTGTAACCAGGGCATGGGGATGGACATCGGGTCCCCCATTCTGGTGCACAAACAAGATTCTGAGATGATACAAGACTTGTCTTAATAACAATGTCCACAAAATGGTTCCTGTCTGCTTGCCATTATTATGAATTCCCAGACTGAAGGAAACAAGATTCAAATAATTTATATAGTGTAATTAAAGTTCATTTTGCTTGACTAATGTGATAAAATAGTATTTTGAATCATTTTTTTGGGTGACGTGTCCCCTTTAATCTTGTTCAGCAACCTACAGGGAATAAAGAAATATTGTTGTTTATAACACAGAAAACTCTGTTGAGGAAAAACATAGAACTGAATTAGGAGAAATGTTTTTTTCTCCTCATTGAATCTCACCCATAAGTTTTCATGTGAGAAACCATAAAATTAGATTTTCCCATGGAACTGAATCTGGCCCTATGGTTTTGAAATCCTTCTGTTTGCATAACCACTTGTAGGACAGATGGAAAAATAAAAAAACAAAAAATGTAAAATGTTAACCGTATTTGTAAATGATATCTTCTAAGCAATACAAGTTCATCTCAACTGCTAAAATGTATAGAATATTGGATAAAATTCTTATTTAAAAAAAAAAATGTTTACTAAACTGAAATCCAAGAATACAGATGGAATTATTACACGTGATACATTTTTACATCAGACTACATCCTCTTGTATTTTAACCACACCCTCTACATGTCCCACTATCAATATTAAATAAATAATAATAAGACTGGCTTTACACAGCAGACAATCACAAAAAACAAGCTTTATTTCACCTGATTAAAAAATTGAAATGCTGGTTTTATACAGGAATCATTAAATCATGAGCATATACTTTCCGTGAATTACAATAATTTAAAAGCTTCTACACACTGATTTCATCAAATTTTTCAGGATTATGCATTGATAAATAAGGGGAAATAACCTGTGCGGATTTGGTCGGAGTATATTTCAGAAAATAATGAGATAAATTCGGATTTTGATAAATAACCCACTAAATGTTGCACATTGTAACCATTCAGAATCTGCACCTGAATTACTGAGCTGCCAGACTGAAACACAAGAGAAAGGAACATTAAACTTGTAGGGGCCGATTCACTAAGCTCGAGTGAAGGATTCGAATTAAAAAAATTCGAATTTCGAAGTATTTTTTGGGTACTTCGACCATCGAATTGGTTAAATTCGTTCGAATTCGAACGAAATCGAACGATTCGAACGAAAAATCGTTCGACTATTCGACCATTCGATAGTCGAAGTACTTTCCCTTTAAAAAAAACTTCGACCCCCTACTTCGGCAGCTAAAAGCTACCGAAGTCAATGTTAGCCTATGGGGAAGGTCCCCATAGGCTTGCTAACCTTTTTTTGATCGAAGGATTTTCCTTCGATCGTTGGATTAAAATCGTTCGAATCGTTCGATTCGAACGATTTAATCGTTCGATTCGAACGATTTAATCGTTCGATTCGAACGATTTAATCGTTCAAACGAAAAAAAAATCCTTCGATCGATCGAACGTAGGATTAGCGCTAAATCGTTCGACTTCGATATTCGAAGTCGAACGATTTTAGTTCCCAGTCGAATATCGAGGGTTAATTAACCCTCGATATTCGACTATTGATGAATCGGCCCCCAAATGTAGATTTTGAAAAAACGGTAAAAAAATAAAAAAAGGAAAACAGTTGAAAAAAATCTTTAATTCTGTTGAACAATCTGAAAACAACTGAACTGAAAAAGTGTTTGGAAAGTGAACAACCCATTTAAGACTTCAGTTTTAAGTCCTTTACTTGTCTTTATCTCCTTTTGATTCTTTATATGTGCTATCCCTCACTTGCTGTAAGCTTTTAAGGACAGAGATTTAATTAGATTTAATGTGTCATGAATTCCTTGAAACAAGTTCTAAAATGTCCCTTTAGAAGAATTAAAAAACTTATAATATTCATATTTTCATGCAGATGTTTGTTCTGAAATCTTCTTGATTGTATTTCTTCATCTAGACTCTACTATAAATATATTTCTAGCCACATTAAATGATTGGAATTGTTTTCCTTCTTCCCTCAGTTTGTTTTAGCAATAAAGCTAAAGAATACTCTGTTAGACCGCTCTCATCTCTATTTTTCTTCCTCACTAATGAGATCTCCCTGCAAGTGAAAACCATCAAATAAAATGTTCTACAGAGACTCTAAAGATGTTACTGCTACTTCCTTATTCTTCAAGGCAAAATATAACATTTTATATTTTCCCATTTCCTGAAGTATTCTGTTCCATGCTTCATATCCTGATTCTAATCTAAGCACTGGAATGTAGCACTTTACAAATGTTAACGCTATTGGAAACTTGTGTCTCCCTAAAAATAAGAAGAAGAACTTTCATGAACAGACTGCAGTTTCTCAGGGGGAATATATTGTATGTCATAGTATGTAGGCTTTTTCAACTGAGCCTAGTTCTTGAGCTTTAATGAGAAGATGGAGGACCCTATCCCCTCAATGTGTATGCTACTTTAATGCTGATTAATCCAGGGAAGTTAAAAGAAGAAGGACTGAAGGGGAAACCAACAGGCCATTTTAACATGGAAAAACATAGGGGCAAATTCACTAAGATTCATAGTTGCGCCAGGCGTAACTTCGCCGCACTTCGCCACACTTCGTCACACTTCGTCAGGCGTAGTTTCGCCAGCGCTCCGCAAATTCACTAGCGTAGCATAAGGTTGCGAAGTTGCACTAGCGTTGATTCGCTAAGCGAAGCAAAGTTACGCTAGCGATGGTTAATTTGCATACAGCGCCAAATTCAAATTTCAATGGAGGAATACGTACAATCACTACAAATGCCTGGGAAACCTTCAAAACATCAATTAATTTTTTTTTTTTTTTGCCCTACACATGTGCCCACTGTATAGTTAAGTTGCCATGAGTTAGGAAATGTAGGTGGGAAGGAGGGGAACCCCAAAAAAAATTTTAATCTTTTTCAGCCTATCACCCATAATATAGGAAAAATTTCAACTTTTTTTGAAGCAATCGCTATCTACTCTATTGCGCTTCGCCTGGTCTGAGGTGGCAAAGGAAGTCTAGCATAAAAGGTAGCATTAAGTACAATGCGCGCGTTAGTGAATTTGCGTAGTTACGTCCGTTTGCGAAAATTCGCCAGGCATAAGGGTACGAAGTAACACTAGCGAATTTACGCTAGCGTTCGTTAGTGAATTTGCGAAGTAACTAAAATGACCAACGCTGGCGAATTGACGCTAGCATTAGGCGCTTCGGCGCTTAGTGAATTTGCCCCATAATAATATGAAGGGGGTTATTTACTAAAATCCGGATTAAATAAAATAAGTAAATAAAAAAAAAGCTCAACCAAACTCCCATTTCCAATTTTGCCTTATTTATTAATAAAATAACTTGAATACATGGGATCAGGAAAAACAACCCCTTTAAAGGAAAACTATACCCCCCAAACAGTGTAGGTCTCTATAAAAAGATATTGCATGAAACAGCTCATACGTAAAACCCTGGTTCATGTAAATAAACCATTTTCATAATAATATCCTTTTCTAGTAGTATGTGCCATTGGGTAATCATAAATAGAAAATTGCCATTTTAAAAAATAAGGGCCGCCCCCTGGCATTGTACGATTCACTGTGCACACAAACAAACCAAGAAACTGTACATGTTAGGTCACATGAGCCAATTAACAGACAGAGTTTTGTCTTTTGCTTCAACACTTCTTCCTGTTACAGTTAGTGTTGTAGTATTTCTGGTCAGGTGATCTCTGAGGCAGCACACAGACCATCAAGAAATGGCGGCTCAAGGCAAGAGATGTAACAGGGCAAGATTTAGACCAGTTTGGTAATATTCTTTAATATGCCACTATCTGTTGCTTAAGTGTTCATTTTGGGGGTATAGTTTTCCTTTAACTGTTTTCAGGCTTATTTATGATCACTAAATACAACAGTCACTTAAATATGACAAAGACTAACAAGGCTGCAAACACTGGAAATCAAGAGTATCATACCAAATATAAAACATATCGATTGTGCTGAATGTTATTAATATAAATGAGGATAAATAATACATAATCCCTTTCAATTATAGGTAATACAAGTTATGTTTTAAGTATTTTGCAGAACAACTTTCCTTTGGGCAGTGTTACTTTAGGGGCAGATTTATCAAAGTGTTAAATTAGAGCTCACCAAAGAAAAACTCACTTTTTTATTTAATCCCGGGATTTTTGATAAATAAACTTCTAAAAATCCCATAGGAATAAATAGAAAGTGGGTGACCTTTTCTGGGGTGAGCTCTACTTCACACTTTCATAAATCTGCTTCTGAATCTTAAGTGGTTTAAACCACAGCTCATAAAATGTTAAATAAATCAGCACACCAGAACCACAGTATGTAGAATTGTTGCCCACGTATTATTTTCATGGACTCTATACACACAGCAAAATGTGCATGTATGTAGCCGGATACTAGTGCAAAGAACTAATTATTGCCGAAGTCCAAAAGTGTGTTTAAAAGTCCCCCTTTAATCAGAAGACTTAAACAAATGTTGGGATGAAGAAAACAGTAATACTGTGGTTGTTTTTCAGGAAGGCTTAGCATAACATATTCTTCAATTTAACCATCGACAGCACTGGTTCCAGCATATCTTTCAAGGATCATTTTCCGAAATTCCCAAACACTAATCTCGAATAAATAGCAGATGCCGATGTGAAGTATCTGATGTTTATGTTCAAGAGCCAAATATAAATATTCATAAAGTATGTGTACATAATATGTTAATTTGGTGAAGCTCAGGCACACCATAAAAACAATTTATGTCTATAATCCCAACAACAATAAATATCCATGTGTTTTGCTGAGAGTCTAATACATGATTAATGCAAAGTATAGACATTACATCAGAGAAAACAGAGCTAAAGGAAATCTTGCAAAGGGCATTAAGTAAAAGGTATGGTGAAACCATCTTCTTTAGCAGCATTATTTAAACATTAGATCTTTTAACTGCCTTTTCCTGAAAGTTCGCTTAAAAAATCAACAACATTTCAATTTGAGGGAAGCGTACAAATAATTTCACATTCACTAGTTAGGTATAATGCTGTTGGTAATACACTGAGCCCAAGTGGCCCTAATTGGCAGCTTCTAGAACGTAAATGTCATTACACAGAGGCTGTCATAATAAATTCTGGAGGAGAAATCCCAGTCTTTTTATACTCACACAAAAATATTTGTTGTTAACAGTCTGGCACAGAAACTTTCCAGAATATAAAGTAACATTTGGAATACTTACAATATGAATTGCAATCCTTTGTCTCCCCAGTTGCTTCTCCACTAAAGGGAATATGGGATTACTGCTAGGTGTGGGTTTTTGGTAGCTCCAGGGTTTCCTAGCATCCATGAATGCAAATCATCAGACCAGGCAGAATACTGGTGCTCACTACAAATTGCTAGGGGCATGTATGGGTGCAAGTACCTTTGTGAATAGCCTCAATGAATGCTCAGCTATGTGCCCATTATAGCAATTTGAACTTTACTTTGGCTTTTTTAAATTAGCCATTTAATCAAGCTCCAAAATCCAAATTATACACAGATAATAACAAACACAATGGAGCTCATTTATGAACATTGCAGGAATTTGCACTTTCTAACTAAACATTGCTCAATTCACTATTTTCATAGTGTTCAGTCAGGAAGTGAAGATTTGTCCAGTATGATCACTTAGCTGAGTTTCCACCTTAAATAGCAAAATTGCGCCCCTTAGTACTTATTCTAAGAGCACTTGTGCCCCTTCGATACTTCCTTCAGTACTAAGGACTAAATGAAAAATCCAGTGCTTTTTGAAGAAAACAGTCTAAATGATGCACAAAGTATGAGTGGGCAAGGGACACCTACGTGCCTCCCCTCATCTGCCTAACACAGTTTGTGCTGGATCAAAAGACTGTGTGGTAGGTCTCTAAACTCCGAAATGCATCACAGATGCAAAGTGCAAGTCTGCAGTTTTTTTTGCACTTGCATGCTGCATTCAACTTTGATAAATGTGTAATTTCCCTATTTTCCAGACATAAAAGTGTTAGTAATTGTGAAGAAAACCAAAATTGCTTAGTGGAATTTTAGTAAATCTCTCTCAATGCCTCAAATCTGCTTTCATGGTGATATACCAGCATATCTATTCCTACAGTTTCACAGAAAAACAATTTTTTAAATGTCCTTTTATCTTAAAAAGCATTGTCACCCTCTTTTTTTTATTCTTATTTACTGCACATATATTTAGTATTTTGCCATAAGGTCATTCAGGCCATAGGCTTATCAGTTGGACAGTGTAGGAGATTGGCCATATATGTGCTATGGAAATATTCTGCATGGAGCTCTTGGATAATTCTGGGCATACCTGTACAGTACAATAAATAAATCGCTGTTTCTACAGTTTTCCTTATGCTGATAACCATTTCATCATGACTGGAGCCTCTCTTCAACCTTCCCAGCAACCTTCCCCCTGACATTTGCCTTAATCCACTCAAAATTGTAACACTGAAGTACCAGGACTACTTTACTGTCCTTAATTTATGCCATGAACTACATTATTCAAACCAGCACATGAAATGTTGTATCCTTCACGCTAATGTCTTCTCTGGGTCTTCTCTGGTTGTTTTCAGTGCTATAAATGCCATTTTTCTGACTGAAGGAAAGTCTCCATTCCACTGTTGGCATAGCAATGGCATGCTATCTTTCCATATATTCATATTCTTTATTCTTTAAAATGTTCTCCTGTTATTATCCTTTTTAAGTGCAGCAACATGGAAATTAACTTGCCTTAATCTTAGATGATCAGTTGGATCCAGTTTTTTATATAAAGGGTAAACCAGAAGACTTATCTTGCCCACTGTTCCTGCAGCTTCTACTTTTTCTGCCTTGGACTCAGAATGCTCCTTTACAGTAAAAAATCACAACCTGGTGTTTAAGGCATAGGCACAACAAACTCACTATCATCTGAGTGATTGTAAGTAAATCCTGGGTCAATATGCCTAATGTAATAGTTTATTTTAACTAAACTATATAAACTATATATATTTATATGCCAAAAACTGCACCTTATTCTTTATACCTGGTGTCAAACAATTGTGTATGCCCATGGAATCCATCCACTGATGCCCTAACTCATCATTGCAATGTTTATTTGACACTAGTTATTAGTGATATGAGCACAGAGCTTACACTATCATGATGCCATATGTGATAAACTGATGTATCCATAGTGAATTTTCCATTCTCTAAATGCACTTAATAATTTTAAAGCATGAAGTTGCTCTTTTTATGACACAATACTTCTGCAGGCTTCATTGCTGTGCTCAAAAAATTAACATAAATAAATCCCCATTAGTAAAATACTTCTTGTCTTAACAAGCACATTCTGTAACCCACAGCACCACAGATTAGAATTTGGAGCAAACTGTTTAGTTCTGTAGTGTTGTTTAGCCGTTTAAGCAAAATTGCAACAAGAGTGGTATAAAAATGCTGTTTATTTTATATTTAATTGGAGGCAATTACCCACATTTTAGACCTTAAACTTGTTTATTAACTTGGCATTATAAAATGACTTGCTCAGGCATATGACGCAAATTTTATGGTGGACGTGTTGAATTTTAGCTTTCTTAACATCCTCGTGCCAGTTCTCAGGAGGTGAACTGAACCATAACAACATGGAATATGACAACACAATTCATCAGGCAAATGAGTTTCCCATGAGGAAAGCTAATTATTGTCTTTAATTGCTTTGTCTATTTAACTCTAAATGTTAATTCCAAGCAGTTTTCTGCAACAGAAGGCTTCCTTAAATCTTTCCATTTTCCCTACCGCAGCGTTATAGAAATATTTTAGCTTGAAACAGTAAACTAAACATTGGTTCGCTATTTCTATTCCTATATTAATAACAATAAATCAATTGTAGTCATGTCCTAGCATAGCATTCTTAGGACAGTAGCAGAAGGATAAGTTAGGAGACAATTTCCATATGGTTTTCATTTTTTATTATTTGTGTTTTTTGAATTATTTAGCTTTTTATTCAGCAGCTCTCCAGTTTGCTATTTAGACAATCTGGTCACTAGGGTCCAAATTCCCCTAGCAACCATGCATTGATTTGAATAAGAGACTGGAATATGAATAGGAGAGGCCTGAATAGAAAGATGAGTTATAAAAAGTAGCAGTAACAATTTTATTTGTAACCTTACAGAGCATTTCAGGAAAAAGGGTGCGCTAAACAAATAAGCGGATGTAAAAGTTCCTATAAGAAGAAAAGGCTTCAAAGCACACCATAATTCTGACCCCTCCCTACTTACTTTTATGGGAATAGTCCAAAAAAAGACACATGATTAAATTAATATCACAAGAAGAAACCTTTTGGATACATAAATTAAAGACACTTACACCTTATGGTCTAAATATTGATATCGACTTAAAATGTTTTTTAAATGATTAATTGTATTTTATGAAACTGTTGATTTTTAATTTGCATTTGTTTTAATTATAAATCTCTCATAAGCATATGAATCAATTCTATTATCAGCACTAATTGATGGAACCACCCACGGACGTGATAAATAGCTTTGTAATGCAATAAGGGTAATCTGTTGCTAAAGCTTTAAAAAGGATTTATTGGGGAGGCAGCACCCAGGGTCAGCCATAAATTCATATTCAGTTTGCTGCGTGTTCATTCACCTGCTCGCAGTACAGCAATATGAGAGTAACAATTCCAATGTGCACCCTCCCCTCAGAACATAATTTTCAGGATTGCAGGGGAGAGAAATCCTTTCTAAAGCTTTAACAATTGTCTTCCAATTTGAGGAGGTGATGTAGGGAGGTGAAGTTGGAAGCTGCTGTGGTGCTCGCATGTAGGTGTCTGGCACAACTGAAGTTGCCCTATCGCCTTTTTAGAGAACAGGAAGAGAATGTTTTTAATGGTAATTGTACATAAAGCACTTGAAATACAAAACATTGTGCAGGGTAGATGCATTGTTAAGGGGTATAGAATACATTTTGAACTTAATCATTTTTATTGTTACTGGTCCTTTAAGCCTGATTCCCAGATACTACCTTGTTGGGTGATAGGCCGTCCTGCTAACTACAAGCCTCATTTTGTGATTATCTGGTTCCTGTTAGTGCTCCTGCTCCTGTTTCTGTTCCTGAATCTGATCTGGTAATCTAGTCTTGTTCCTGCCCCATTCCTGAAACAAAAGTCGCATTGCCAGAACTATAAATAGATGTCTCTAAGAACAAACATAAATAACAGATATAATAACCAAAAAAAAATCAGATGATCAAAAAAAGGTGGCAGTTCACATTAAAATATGAATAAATTTACTTGAAAATAAATTTACTTGAAAAGTTAACGTAAAATATAATACACTGCAAAACCCTGTAGTGGCTAAGCTTTGGCACCTACCATAATTTGTTATTAGAATATAATGATGTAAATCCAGCACACAGACTGCCTTAACAAAAGGCTGCCAAATGTAAGCTGACATTTAGTAGAGAGAAGTGGAAGGGAGAGGTGTTGTGCTATAAATGAATTTGGATGAGGTAAGGGGGTTCTGACTTAGGAGTTCTCCAGTGGACTCATACATTTTTTGGACATCTCTTTAATAACTACCAATATACTGCTCATGGTTTCATACATTAAATTACAGATGATTTTTTTTTTTTTATTCTTTTTTCGAGAATTATTTTAATGGATAAAGACATAATGTTTCAAGACAACGGCAACTACCTAATCTCTTGAAAATTATTAATAATAAAAGAGCACATGTTTAAATAAAATATTGTTAAAGCCCAACAGAAAAACGTCAGGTCCTCCAACTTGTTCATGCTCCCCATGAGTATGCATTTCTTATTAAGAGCCGACTGAAAACCAAAATGTTATGGACACCTATTGGTTTTACAATTATGTTTTACAGCTTGTATTGCTGTGTTCCCAAGGTATTAATGAAATTAAAGGTAACAATGTTAAAAGCCATCATCAGTCAATGGACTACAGCATTCAGTCACCAGCTCAGCTTCCTTTATTATGTGGTGAATAAACATCAAAAGTGCCATTGCCCTTTACTAAGGTCCCTCAGCTGGTGCTGTTCATTCAAACCCAAATAAAATCAATGGCATGCTTTTTGATGATGGTCAGTGGCTTGCACAATGTTCAATTCTTCTTGAAGAACTTTCATAACAATTTTGTACACTCTAGCTACTGCTGGGGTGACAAATATGAAAGCATACCTTTACAGACACATAAACACTATTTGCAGGTAGACAAATATATAGTACAGGAATACCAAAGAAATTTGTTGAAAATTATAAAAAATTTATGCAAATTGCAAAATAAGAAGCATTTTATATTCACTTGATGAGGCAGTATAACCATTAAAGTTGTTGATGGCATTGTGACAAGAGGAAATTCTTGCTCTCCTCCTGTGTCTTAAGGGATATATATTGCTATATTTAACAAAAAACTATTTCTTATGTAACCTTAATGTAATAAATATCTGCATGAAACGCATGAATCAGGAAGGTGATTTAGACAAGTTGGCAGTGTCTTGAGATCTACTGATCACCAGCTAAAGGTCTACTGGTAGATCCCGATCTACCTTTTGGACACCCCTGATTTAATATACGAGATTTCTAGCTCAGGATGTCCCAAGAATTCAATGCCAGTAAGGAAATCGAAGGGGACCCATTTATAAATGTGTCATATACTTCAACTATTATACACGGTATCATATACGTACTTAGCCCACAATCAAAAAAGTATAAAAAGTGTTTATACTAAATGCAACATCTGTGTCTCTGGGCTAATAACTTGAAGTGAACCACTGTTTACATTAAGGCCATCCTGGTGGGAAAAGGTGCCTCTGAGCAAGTTGGTCAAGATAGGGTCCAGTCAGCTATATGATATCTCAGAATTCAAATAAAGCTGCACTTCTAATTTCACCTGCTTGGCTAAAGGAGGGTTTTATAGGTTTAAACTCTCATTAGCCAGCACTTGATCTTGAGGTCTCAATAAAAATTGGTAGTTACATGTGCTAAAATCATATCTCCAAAGAAATATCAGCACAAGACGTACGAGAGCTATAAGCCAGTCTTTAGGTTTCCAAAAGTCTCTAAATGGTAGCTTTGACTTTTGAACAAGTAAAAGCACCAGTAACTTATTTTTATGGAGATCAAACAGAAGTAGGAAACTGTTTCAAAATTGTTTTTATTTTCTGATTTGGAGACAAGTTTTGGTTGCATTAAAAACAGATTTACTGCCAAACAGAGCCTCCTGTATGTTGACGGTCCATGTAGGCAGGACCGTTTTATATATTGGCACCCAAGGGCCTGTGCCTAGGGTAGCAGTTTTTGGGGACAGCCCTTGGGTGCCTATATATTTGAAAGCATTTTCAAAATAAAATGTAAAAACTCCCCTCCAACTGCTGAAATCCGGCAGCACAGTAGGGTGAAGGATGCACTGGAAGTGATGATATTGAATCATCCTTCCGAGTCCTACCCAAAGGCATGGGCTCCGTTGCCCAAGTGTCCCAGGCTACCGCCCGCGGACAGCTTGAACGGGTGGGTCCCCCTTCGCCGAAGCTAGGGAGGGCCCACCATCCCCGCCCCCGAAGGGGTTTGGGGTCGTTTGGACTCCCCTTCGGCGAAGCTGGGGGAGTCCCGTCTACCCTGGGTTCTGCCGAAGCTTCCCCCAGGGCGTGTCATGGCCTGGGGTCCAGCCAAAGGACTATGACCCCATCCAGGGTGCTCAAACCAAACACAAATATGGTGCTGGAGCGTGCGGTGAAGTGATGTTTCAGCAGAAGTGATGTCACATGCAGCATGTGGGTGCCATCACTCCAAATATTGGGGGTAGTATGGTGCCTACGGTGGCATACATCCCTACATATATGGGCTACCAAATAGCTACTCATTGCACTTATATTACACCACCCAAGAACATTTTTCGTGCTTGTGTTGCTCCCAAACTCTTATACATCTGATTGCTTGTTGTTGCTCACTGGTAAAAAGGGTTGGGGACCCCAACTTTAGAGAAAGTACTGTATGCATTGGTGTCAAGTTACTGTCAAACTCACAACCCACAGACTAATTATGTAAATATATTTACATTTAATAGTTCATATGCTTTTAAGTTAAGGACACAAGTTACATCTAACTTTATCAGAACAGCTTTCTGGATCAAACATTTTCTGAGCCTTTTCATTTTTAAAAATCTATTCTATTAGAAAATCAACAGGAGTAAAGTTAAAACATTAGCTCCTAACGTAAGGAAAGTAGTATCATTATAACTTCACCATTATATTGTGAAAATCTACAGCATTGCCTACTCCAGTGGTCCTAGGCAACTATTTATACTTACATAAGTGCTACAATGAAGTTCAAGCATCTTTCATTGGTAGCAATTCACCATAGAATGAGTAAAAAGTTTTGTGACGTTGCTAACAGCACTGTGCTCGGTTTTTCTCTGAGACCTTTCATTATCACCCTCCATAATGGAAGCCTATAAATCAGCCGCAGTAGGAACTCCACTGAGAATTTGATTGGCTGGAATAATTGATGAAGTAGAACATATTTTCAGCAATCCCTGGAATCGTTTTCATATCGCACAGCTGCAGAGAAAGATCTGCACCCCCTCGGATTTGATGAAGGTGCGCTGTAATTAAACGCGAATAACTTTTTGCAATGTTTATATGATATGTCCTTTAGAAAAGGCATGCTTTACTTTCCAAGCAAGTTAATTTGTAAATTAGCATTTACATATTTCACTTGAAATGAAACTTACTTGAATGCATCATACTGCCCCTCAGCTTTAATCATTTATGCAGAATATTTTATCATGCTTTATTAGTGACTTCTACCTTTAATCCATTCTTAATATAGACAATACATCCACCCATTTCCATGGTATTGTTACTGTGTGTGACTGATTTTGACAATGTCTCCTCACTCCACTAATGAAGCAGAATGATCAAGACAGGGATTATCCACAATGGTCAAAGAAAGTTGGACAGCGATTCTATTTGGTTTCCTTGGCTGGGCACCTTATTAATGGCAACTGTGTTTTGTAAAATATGCTTCTGTTTTTATTACCATCAGATGTTTTTATCTCGGTGGTGATTTTAAAATTATATAATCTTATCTAGTGAGGGCCTAGCCAAATGCATTCAATTAAAGTAGAGTTTGAAGTAAAAAATATGATTTGGATTTTGTGTTTTATTTGATTTGTCATGACTTAAGAGAATCACACTTCGCACCCATTCAATTTAAATAAGCTACATAATAGTGTGGAATAAAGAACAAGTAGTTTTTATGAGGTGCTACTCATAAGTGGATATGTTCTGGCTTAGTTTTATCACAAGACACATTCTTATTAAATGGAGTTGTGAAAGTGGGTCAATCTTGCTTACAGATTATCTAAAATGTATCTCCCTTGACAACACTGATAAGAAATGTCCTCTGCTAAAATAAAACTTTCCCTTAGGTTAGTAACAGCATCTCCCTATGCTGTTATTTTCCTATGCAGGTACTGTCCATATTACATATATTAAACAAAGTGAAAGCAAACATTTTTCAAATTGTATTTTGCTTTTTTAATTAAAGGAATTCATTCAATGTAATTGTGATATTTGATCATTGTCAGACACTTAATTATTATGTAGTGTAAAGACTCTTCAACTAAAATTCAATCAAGTAAAAATTCCAGTATCAGCTCACACTTCGGCACAGGAACTCAGACTTTAAATCCACTTGATTTGACAACTGGTATTATTGATGTTACACATATGTTTCAAATTGATGTCCCATCTTAAGTAACAAGGACATACACATCTCTGGTCACGGGACTGGTGATAGCATTTCATAAACTCAGTACTTTGTAAGAGGGCAAGAGCTTAACAGACCTGAAATGACTCTGGATGAGGGATCCAAAGTAGAGAAAGGTGGTCATATAAGAAAAGTCAAGTTGAATTTCTTTTTCAGTTAACTCCTCTAACCAGTCAATTAATTGAGTCATTGGGGGATATGGGGTTCTAGAAGATAACTATATTTTGCTTAGTATGAACTGGACCATATTGCACACTGAGTAAAAACTAGGTATGATATCCTAACTAGATGCAAAACAGCCTGCTATGACCCTGGAGACGGATGTAAGCATTAGGTTAAGAGGAAAAAACAAGAGCAAGATAAAACAGGAGTGGAAGGAAGCAAAATTGCAATAAGTTCAACACAAGCAGAAGAAGAACTGAACTGTGGTGAGATTTTATACAGTTATAGAAATGAGAACCTTTATTGCCTTATATGATAACATGGTCAAGACATACACATCATCATCAGATTCAGCAGATATTACAGATAAAGTGCACTCCATTTGTTCTCATACTCTACAGGTTTGCCAGCGTGGTAGATTATTTAAAATGTTGCTGCAAATTAATTGCACTTGTCTAACTTAAATATTAAAGTATTTGTAAACCTTAAAAATAAGTGAATGTAAAAATTGATGAGAGCTCTATTCTAAGCAGCACCTTTGCAATGTACATTCATTTTTTTTTAATTCTAAGATATTAAAACAAGATATTAAAAGATACATGTACTGCTAACATGAATATATTTTGTTACAACAGCTCCACCTGCTGGTCATTTTCCAACCACTCTGACCACCAAGTAGTCAAGGAAGTTAAAAATAAATAAATAATGAATGTATATTGTGACAGTGCTTAGAATAGCACCCTTGTCAATTTTACATTCACTTATTTTAAAGGTTTACTTATCCTTTAAAGTACAGACTTATCAAAATTGGAAAATCCTTCTTAATTTGTCTTGGCTCATCTCACATGAAATAAAGGGCCAGATTCAATTAAATGAGAAAAGGGTTCATCACATGAAAAGTCATGGGGAAGATTCAATTTGAGATGCAATTCAATTCAGAAAAACTTATCTCATATTTGGAGATGACTTTACATGTGATAAACCATGAGATCAATTTTTCTCACTGAACAGAATCTGGCACAAAATGTCATAAAAGGTTCTTCTTTGTGCAAGGAACGCATCAGTTAATAGTGCTGCTCCAGCAGAATTCTGCACTGAAATCCATTTCTCAAAAGAGCAAACAGATTTTTTTGTATTCAATTTTGAAATCTGACATGGTGCTAGACATTTTGTCAATTTCCCAGCTGCCCCTGGTCATGTGACTTGTGCCCGCACTATAGGAGAGAAATGCTTTCTGGCAGGCTGCTGTTTTTCCTTCTCAATGTAACTGAATGTGTCTCAGCTGTTATCTTGTGTTAGGGAGCTGTTATCTGGTTACCTTCCCATTGTTCTGTTGTTTGGCTGCTGGGGGGGGGAGGGAGGGGGGTGATATCACCCCAACTTGCAGTACAGCAGTAAAGAGTGACTGAAGCTTATCAGAGCACAAGTCACATGACTTGGGGCAGCTGGGAAATTGACAATATGTCTAGCCAGATTTCAAAATATAAAAAAATCTGTTTGCTCTTTTGAGAAATGGATTTCAGTGCAGAATTAACTGATTCATTTTGAAAAAAAATTTTTTTCCCATGACAGTATCCCTTTTAAGTGCTTCCTACGTTGAGGATGCCTCAGGTGTACTGGTCACAGACATTCTGGTTGTCACCTTCTACAGCCCTCCTCTAGTTTTATAATTTGCACACAAAAACTTATTGGGAAGCCTGGCCTAGAGGCTCAAGGGATGTAGTCTGACACTGCTGTAGCACGCCACCTTAAATGGTCCAATATACTGTACCAAAAAATGGTCCAATATAGCAATATACCATGCTATACAATTTTTGCAAAATTTTGCTTATTATCCTAGATACCACATTGTGCCATATTGTGGAGCCTTTGGTAGCAGGGGGCCTCAGAACACCCTTTGTGAGCCTTAACTGGCCCATGAGTCTCCAGTTGGACAGAGCTTCCTAATACTAACCATAAGTTTGGAAAATGTACTTAAAAAACACAGTAAACACATTTCAATTTTTCACTAAGATATACTGGTTCAGAACAGTAACAAAACAAAGAAAACAATAATTTCATAACATAAATTAATGATTTGAAATGTACTAATTAAACCCAGAACAATTGTTGTGTTGCAACAGGAAGCAAGCTCCATGTGAGATCAGTTGTTAAAATGACAAGACAAGTCAAAAGTGAATATTATAAGGATGCTCAGTGTGTAGTGATGGGCAAATTTGCGCCGTTTCGCTTCGCCGAAAAATTCGCGAAATTCGCGAAACGGCGATAAATTCGTGAAACTGTGCCGTTTTTTCGGAAAAATGTTTTTGACGCCGGCGAATTTTTGCCGCGAATTTTCGCGGGCGTTTCGCGAATTTATTCACTGGCGCCGAATCGCGCAAATTCGCTGCGAATTCACGCCTGCCAAATAAATTCGCCCATCACTATCAGTGTGTCCTTTATTCAGCTGGCGGCAACAACAGTGTGTGCCTGATGACTGCCTTTAAATTTAAGGCATTTCAGTGTAGAGTGCTGAAAGATGCAAGCCTTACATTCCTAGATGGAATCATTACCAGCTCTCAGGGACTTTTTAAAAAATGCCTGCATTATAACTTTCATTAGAATTTGTTATACAAGTTAAAGCTAGCTAAATGCTAACTCCTGGAATTTGGCAGGAGCTTCCAATAATAATCTATGAGTAATACCACATCACAATTAAAGGGAAATGTATATTAAAATTTAAGTCTGTGACATCTGATCTTTTCCCGTTTCTGTAACATTTACAATAGGATGGCTTTCATTTATTTCCAACTGTAATCTGTTATTTTACATTTGAAATAAACATCGGAAAATAATAAAATACATTCAATTTAACAGACCATGTCAGCTAGCAACAACAGTCAATGAGATGAATGTCTGGCAAAAGCAAGGCATCTCCAATCTGAACCGTATTTAGGTCACTGATTTTGTTTTCTTAATAAAAAAAAACTCACTCAAGAACCCTTTGTAAATGATGAATGGTGTATTTCTTCATATACTGAATTATATGTTTGTCCCTAATGGCCAAATTATGCAGCTTTGCTCAAATTATTTTATTTTTGATTACAAACAGTCCAACATCTCAGGACTCAGACCTGCAGAATCCTTACATTATATGTTATGTTATGTTATGGGTACAGTACCATAATGCAGAAAATACTAATATTCAAACAAGAGTCACTCTTATATAAATACAGTACATATATCGGTATGGGATTCATATATTTTTCATTATAAATACACCCCTTACATTGTCTCCTTAACTCTCCCTCTGCTTATAGTACTTAATTTAAAGGAATGCAAGATAAAAACGCTAAACTGTTTCAAACAGAAGCAGACCTACAGTTCTGAGTCTTTGGCATGGTGCACTTGTACCCACTTTGTGTCCACGTGTGGCGCACAGTACAGTGTCAAACCACAGGAAACAACATGTTGTTTGAGGCTCTCTTCCAAAGTATAAATGAAAATATACCATGGCAGGGCAAATCCTTACCATACTACCATTAACTGGCCAATTTGGTTTGACTATAACTGGTATCAAAGCAGCGATGGCTCCTACAGAATTACTTGGCTGAACTTACCAGTGGCTGAGATGCTGCTGCCTAAATACACCAAGGATATGTACTTGCGTGTAGGGTGGTGCCAGGCAGGGAAACTTTGGGTCCCATATAAGTTATTTGTCTGCCCCCATGAACATAGTACCAAAATTTCTAGTTATGCCCCTTGTGTGCACTACACAAACTATTAGTTAAGTAGGTTGTGCTCAGCCAAAAGACTGAACTTGGTGGATGTGCCACTATGATATAAACCCACAGACCATTTTAATGAAAAAGGAGTATAACTGTAGAGGAAACAGACCATGCAACAGCTGGGGGCCGAGGAACTTTAGTGTGACTGATAAGCAGCTGCAATATATGTTTATTTATTCTGCTCTGTCTTGTCATTGTTTTATACATACATTATGTAAGTTTCTGGGAAAGGAACCTACTGTAGGTTTTTACAAAAGTTGCGTACATTATGGAAATGAAACACAAGCTACATACAGCAGTCTCGAAGTTACACAATTTACATAATGCGCCCTGCATCCGGGCCCCTCTTTTTTTTTTGTTTTTTCTTGGCACAATTTCATGTTTGTGTCTTGTAAATAAAATAAACTTAATATTAAAATAGATTATGTTGTCCTTTATTATTTGTTAGTGGCAAGGACCAATGAATTCCCATTCAGCCTGTCTTCTAGGGTCTATAAATGTACCCTGACATATTTGGTGGCTAGCCTCAGTGTTTGGGGAGAGATCAGATTGTTGCTATGCAGAGTAAGTAGCAATTCTCTACAATAAATTTCAAACTTATTAATATGATTCAGCACAAAGTGCATTGCAAATCACTTTGGAATTTTCTTCTAAAAGATAAAGTTGATAAATATCTATTGGAGACAATAACAATAGCAACCCTAGTGACCAAATAGTTTCCCATTACTTTCTATTGTACATAATTGTGATAGAATAAATTATAATAATAATATGCAATAATGATAAAGCATATTGAAAAAACAACTCGCTTTAAAGAGGACCCCCGAAAAAATTATTACAAAACCTATTTTATCATCTTAGTCAAGCCAAATAAACCTTAATTACACAATATAAATTATTTAAATCGTGTTTCCTCCAATCTGTGAATTTATAATTATAGCAAGCAGGCAGGAGCCATTTTGTAGACACTATTATTAAGGCAAGCCTTGCGTCATCTCAGAATCTTGTTTGTGCACCAGAATGGGGGACCTGATTTCCATCCCCATGCCCTGGCTACACAAGTAAACAGTAAAGAGAGAGGGCAACTGTGGGGAGAGCGAAAAGTAATTGCCTGCCCTGCCTCTATGCCTAAGGCATAGAGGAGGGGCAGACAATATTTGATTGACAGCTGAGATTTTTGAATGAGTTTACAATAGCTATGAATGCTTTCATAGAAAAATGAATTTGGATTTCATGTTTAATTTGAAAAGGACTTTTACTATACAGCTTTTTATGTCTGGGTGACAGGTCCACTTTAAAGGAGCACAGTTTTATGAAAAGCACTTTGGTCACATTATACTAATACTGAAAAGCAAACAGTGTCAGTAGGTGCCAGCAGTGTACAGGGCAGAGAAAAACATGACGTGCATGAATTATGGACAGTACTCACCCCCCCCCCCAGTCATGGACAGTATCATGGACAGTCTATCCTTTTTTATAATGTGTTTTATAATTTCATGAACAAGTCAAAATCATTAACAATACTTCAGTAACACAGATAATAGACAAATATGTGTGTGTATAGTACTAATACAGTAGTCTCCTTATTTGGCGAGAAGTAAGCTAATCTAATTCTAGTTTTTGTAGACATGAGAAATGTTGATTAATTGGATTGGCGCATAGTGTCTGAAAGGGGGTGAGGGTCCTATGTGTGACAGGGACCACTTGGCAAGAACAAAATGCATTGATATTGCATTGTGAATAGTGTGTGAATTGTGAATTGCTGATGGTTGTCATGGCAGGGATGTGCAACCTGTGCTCCCCTGATTTTTTGTGATCTGCCCCAACTATTGTGCAGCCACAGGGTGTTGATAGGAGGAACACGGCCATAAAATATCCTTCATTTTAATGAGTATGCCCAAAAGTTTGTTAAAAGGTAGACAAATTGCACTTTAATACAGTAGACATACAAATTGTATACATTTTTGCACGTTTGGGTGTACTTAGGATTTGCATGATTGAATATATTTATTAAGAGACTGGGCATTTTGCCATTAGGTGGAGAATGTAGGGAAAGCTCTCATAGAGATAATGTTATGTTAATGGAATTGCTGTAAAACCAGCCCTCTCCAGTTATTTTTTAGCAAGGGATATAACCTGTAATGTTTCCCTTATAATTTTTATAAACCCATTTTGTTCCGTTGAGAGTAAGCTCTGTCCTATCTGTTAAAACTATAGATTAAATTGTAATACAGTATCTAGTTTTAAAAGGTGAAACAGTAGGAATCCTTGCTGAATGCTCAGAATGTGCAGTAGAATATGCATCAGTTGAGCAAAAGATTGGCTGAGACAAAAAATTAGATGGCAGTTTCCATCCATGCTATAAGTTTGCAGACTAACCACTAAGGTGATTGCTTCTTACCAGTTGGAATTTATTGTTTGGCTCTTTGCTCTGGTATGAGTAGTGAATAATCTTCTGCCCCCTGCCATCAAACCTGCCATTTGTTTGGGTAGGGGTCTCTTCTCCAGAGCACGGTACATGGAATTATTTCTGATGAAATGACAATGATTTGTGCAACCATAGGTTCTGTATGTACAAAGAGCCGCACCTCTCACCTTTCCTTTGATGTTCCTGCTTAGGTGGTGCAGATTTCTCAAGACGGTCAGCACACGTCAGAACATTTAGTGGAAAGTAGAAAGAGAATCGCACAGACACCAAATATGTTGCAGGTGGGGAGCGTCCCCTATTTTTTATTGTGACCACCTGTGCATCAACGTTTCGGGGGGGATTAACCCTCCCTTCGTCAGGATGACGAAGGGAGGGTTAATCCCCCCCGAAACGTTGATGCACAGGTGGTCACAATAAAAAATAGGGGACGCTCCCCACCTGCAACATATTTGGTGTCTGTGCGATTCTCTTTCTACTTTCCACTGATTGTGCAACCATAGGTCATGGTCAGCATTGGAATTAGTAGGTAAGATTTACACTACAGCTTAATTTAAATAGTCATGGAGTGCTTAAATGGTGGGGGGCACTGTGTCTGTCTTAAAAGGCCAGTGCACTTTATGCATCAGATGCTGCTATTACAACCAGTGGAAGGAGGCACATAAGCATCCTGCATGCAAGTTAGGATTTTTAATTTCCGTGTCATATGCAAAATGGTGTCACCATCTTTTGCATACAAAACAATTATGAATTCTCTCTTAGTTTTGAATAGAAAAACAGCAGGGATCTTGCTCAACAGACACTTGTCAGTGTAGGATTGGCCTTAAGGATTTTTTTATGCATATACTTTAACATTTTAGAAATTGTACCTATTAATTTGACCTATAGCTTTTTTGTTTAGCTCACATAACATGTCCATGACAGCTGTTATTATTAGCTATAGGGACCGGTCTTACCTTTTCCTGTACAGCCCTTTTCTACTACTACGTGAGATCTAGCACGTGTTTTCTTACGTGTGCCACTACAGAAGCCCTGTGCCTCTGCTATATGGGAGAGCAGGTGCCTATAAAATGGTGTGCCTCCACCCAAGGTTAGGACAGATTGAGCTGCAGAACTCCTACCTGGGAAACTTCTTTAATCCACAATCACACGCAGATTTAAAAATGTATTTGCAGAACATTCTAATTTTAAATAACTTGCAGACACATGGACCTCTTTATAATGTCTCTTGGGAGGGTGCTGTTTATAGTCACACAAATGATTAGCAATTCCTTCCAACAAATAGTCATCCAGTATAATAAAAACTCTCAGGTTTAGTGTTCACAACACACCAGAGGTAGTATTGCCTGCATTTGGTGCACAATACCTATTGAAGGTGAATCTCACAGGGGTCCCACCCTCTAAGGATCTCTCTATCCCTGAGCAAAACCCCTTGAGTCCCTAACTCGTCGACCTTGTCACTGCAGGGCAGAGGCAGCCCAGCCACCACCTCACATCATGAGCGCATGCAAAGTAGCAGTGTTCGCGCAAGCATGCACGGTAGAGGCGTGGTAGCGGTGTTCACTTGCAAGGCTAGTGCCAGGTCTGGTCTAGGGGTAGGCAGAAGAGGTACCTGTGCCCCGATCATTGCACCTTAGGCAGCTGCCTCTTCTGCCTACCCCTAGTTCTGGCCCTGCCGCAGGGTACTAACCCTCCTGGTCTCCTCATCACAGCCTCTGGCTGCTCTCTAAATAACTCTGATCTTAGAGACACTCCTAGAGTGACTATAACAGAACTGCCCTTGCACTTACTTCAACTATTCTGGAACCTTCCTTTGTTCCAAGCCCTATGCAGCACTACTGTGCTTTCTCCAGCAAGCGTGCAGCCCAAAAGAGACTGAGCACATGGGATCTTCCCTTTTTATAAAATATAATAGTGACATTCACTGGCTAGTATCTAAATAGCTTTCCTTCTAGAACTAAGGACTCTATCTAACTAAGTTATGCCCAGGGGACCAAAGGGCCTAATGGTTAGCAAAACCTTTACCCTCCTACACCTGCATTTTGTTTGGCTGGCTGTTAGTCTGAGGTTTGTACATCTCACACACAAGAACAGCAAAGAACTGTAGTCACTGGGGTGCATCTTGGCCAGATATAAACTACAGATATCTAGTTCTGATGTAAAAATATCTTTTTTGATAGACAAGTATCCCTTCCTCTGTGTAAATGTTTTGTAGGCTTGACTACAGGATCAGGGTTTTATGTATCATCATATCTCTCGACGGCCTCAACTCTCCTCATTGACGAAGCGCCCCTGTTCCCAGTCTAGTGTCAGTAGTTAACAATGTAATTTAGTTGATCCAAATGTAAATCATAATAATCACTGAGTTCCATGGGGTTCAACCTGGGTCAAAAAGGGGTACTATAGAGACATATCAAGAAGAAAAAAATGGCACTTCTTTGGCACCTGATAAAATCAGACCTTTGTGCAAAATTAGCTTTTTAGAGCCATTTGAGCCACATGAACCTCAGACTCTTTAAATAACTAAATAACTAATGTATCTGTTGCCATTCTGCTTAAGAGATGGGATAACCGGTAGCTCAATCTCACGTGAGCCTGCAGCTTTCTTTTAGACACCATGCTTCTCTTGCTTCAAGAAAACATAACTTTATTAACACTTCTGCATTAGCAGACAAAGATCATGTCACATGACAGTGTGTCAGTATCAGATTACTATGGGATCTGTATGAGAGGACACACATTAATACATATCTTAACAGTACCATTTAATTTCCACATACATACAAAAGGTCTGCCTAAAATGAAGACTAACAAAATGCATTCCAGAAAATCCCAAAAGAAATGTGCGTTCCAAAAAAAATTGGAAAGCACCATCAGCAATTGGGAAAAATACTGGGTTGCCAAAAACCAAATACTCTGACATGCAAATATGCAGAAAATATACGAATAAAATGAAAAACAGCCCTACTGCAAATCAACCAAATAAACTCTACATATTTTTGTTTTAAATAACTAATTGCCAGTTTCATTTTTCCAGTTTGAGCTAAATACTGATAAAAGAACTCTTTCTGCCAGGTGGTTTGGTCTTGCTGATTATACATAAATAATACTTTGTTCTCAAACTGGTCATTTGTTTATTGTATTTTTGTTTTGACTGAAAAGAGAAATGACTTTTTTTTAAACATATGCCCAGTTGTACACTATGAGGTTTTAAAGCAAAGAACAAAGCAAACCAAGTAAATATAAAGTCCAGAGAATGAAGCAACATAAAAACAAGGTGAGTTTCATTTAAAAAAAATATATATATTTTGGAAGAATCGTAGCTGGGTGACCAAGCGAATTTCTTTCGCTGATGAAAAAAAATAACTTGAAGTTCTCATTCATTCAATAGTCTTATACTTCATATTTCAAAAAAAGACTAATATGTGCAGTTTTTAATTTTTTTGAGGGAAGTACAGTAATACAGATGGGAAATCTGTTATGCAAAATACTTGAGGCCTGGGGTTTTCCAGACTAGGGATCTTTCTGTAATTTGGATCACCATCCCGTAGGTCTTTGGAAAACATTTAAATATAAAACAAACCCAATAGGATTGTTTTACCACCAATAAAGGTTAATGCAGCTTACTTACCATCAAGTACAAGGTACTGTTTTATTATTACAGGGGAAAAAATCAATAAATCAATATTTTCTTATAATGGGCTCTGTGGGAGATGTCCATTATGGGAGATTATTATATGATCCCCTTGTATATTTATACATAGTTATCATATCCCCCCTTAAGCACCTCTTCTCCAGTGTGAACAACTCCAACTTGGCCAGTCTTTTCTCATAGCTGAGATTTTCTATACCTTTAACCAATTTAGTTGCCCTTCTCTGTACCCTCTCTAGTTCCATAATGTACTGTTTGATCGATTGAGACCAAAAATGTATGACATATTCTAGATGGGGCCTTCCTGGCGCTCGGTACAGTGGAAGAATGACCCCCCTCCTCCCTTGACTCTATGCCCCTTTTAATACAGCTCAAGACCTTATTTGCCCTTGATGCTGCTGACTGCCATTGTTTGCTACAGCCAAGTTTATCATCTACAAGGACTCCAAGGTCCTTTTCCATGATGGATTTGCCTAGGGCTTGCATACTTTTACATCATAGGTGCATGACTTTACATTTATCGACACTGAATCTCATCTGCCACTTAGCTGCCCAGATTGCCAGTTTGTCAAGAACCTATTGCAAAGATGCTGCATCCTGGATGGAATTAATTGGGCTGCATAGTTTTGTGTGATCTGCAAACACTGATACATTACTTACTATACCCTACCCTAAATCATTAATGAACAAGTTAAATAAAAGTGGACCCAATAAAGAACACTGAGGGACTCCTATTAAGAACCTTAAGCTGGCCATAGATGTTGAGATTTTTAAAAGATCCAATCCTCATCGTGAGA
Organism: Xenopus laevis; assembly: GCF_017654675.1. Classification (NCBI taxonomy): domain Eukaryota; kingdom Metazoa; phylum Chordata; class Amphibia; order Anura; family Pipidae; genus Xenopus; species Xenopus laevis. Next base: position 58,180,118 of record NC_054371.1, read on the forward strand.
CCACGATTTTCTCAGAACGATCGTACGATTGTAAGAATTGACCATCAACTAAAAAGACCAATTTGCCAGGAAAACAAAGGGGAGCTGCCTGCTTGGCCCTGCAAACATAGATAGATTGCACTGGAGTCGACAAAGATTTTTTGACATTGCCGATCAATTTCCTGACAGATAGAAATCCAATATACTGCAGCACACTGTAATTTCAATGAGAAAGGGTCCTGCGAGGCCCGAAACGTTGCCACAAGTCTGCTCATATTTGAGCCAATAAAGTATACTTTTTACACAAATTACAGTGTGCTGCAGTATATTGGATTTCTACAATTTATTGTTTGATCCGTGGCAGGTGTGATCGAATACTGCTAGAAGCACCTGATCCGAAAGGATATATTGCCTGAGGTGAGCACTCCATCTTTGTGTGCAATTTCCTGACAGATGTCGGATGAAAAATCGTAAGATGTATGATCGTTCGAATCCCACTAACCGCACGATAATTTAGAAGGATTAGTTGGACTTCCCTAAAATCGGTCGTTCAGCAAGAAGAATCATCGCGTCTATGGGGAGCTTTACTCTGAGTAGAGAATGTACCATTAACAACCACTTTCTGTACCTGATCCTGAAGCCAGTTTCCTATCCATGTACAGACAACATTACTAATACCAACAGTCCTTAGTTTAGAAAGCAGTCGTTTGTGGGGCACAGTATCAAATGCTTTGTTAAAATCCAAAGAGATTACATCTACTGCTCCCCACTGTCCAGCATCTTACTTAACTCATCATAAAATGCAATCAAATTTGTCTGACATGACCTATACTTCTTAAAGCCATGCTGGTTGCTGCTCATAATGCTATTTACCAGGACAAAATGTTGAATGTAATGTCCTATCTGTATCTTCTGATTTATAAAATTATACATTTTAGGCATATATGTTCAGGTCTTTTCTACCTCCCCAACCACATCCATCCAACATCCCCCTACTTAACTCACCTCTGGGTTGACCTCCTGAAATGCAGTGAAGTACAACTTGGTTTGACGGCCACCACCATGTGTGGAGACATCACTTTCATTCTCAGATTGGACTGTGCCAATCAGCAAGAAGTCATAGGTGTCCATGGTCCTGGCCAAGTGTGTAGGATGCTGGTCATAGATTACTTTATGTTTAACCTTTAGTACAGTTTTCAATTAGTCAAAAGCTTGAACCTGATGGGCATGTGCCCATGTCAACCTCATTCACTATGTACCTCTTTAACTACATTTATCACTGTCACTGTAAATAATACAAAACACGTTTCCATTGCAGAACGGCTAAGAAACAGTGGATTACACACTACTTTTGGCTTAGTGAAGTCTCTAGGTTAACAGATGTATAAAATCCTCGACTGTGCATAAAATTTCAACATAGCCAAGTGATCTACAATAGAGCACTTTATTTACTTTTACAACCTGCTGTGATAAATATTTATGGGCTTAATTGCAAATATGAATTATTTTTAGTGATTGAAACAACGTTAGCGAACATATGTAATCAATTATTTTGTTTGGGGTTAAGTCAATAGTTTTACGGCCTCTTCGGTTTTAGCCCATTTCAAATCCAACATATGATCCAGACCCCCTTTAGCTCATAATATAAGATTACAGATGCATGGAAACATTGGTGTACCACTTACTATTATAGTTCTAGGGATATTCAGGGAAAGCAAACAAACACTCTCCCAAAATCTCATGCTAATTGGCCTTGAGGTTGGTCCCCAATATAAAGATGAGGAGCACTCAAGGGACTTGAAAAATGAATATGGTTATCAAATAAATTACATAACATTATATAACATTCAATTTTAATAAAGTTCCTTAAATACTTATTGGTTAAGTTCTGTCCAATTGGGGCAACCTAGAATCGCTAACACCCTGGATCTGGGGTTCTCCTAGTGGGTTATGTGAATAGGCAAACCAGGCTTGTACCCACTGAATCAGTTGCAAAGGCAGCTTTAAAGGGGAAGGAAACCTAGTCGTCGCAAACCCCCCACCCCCCCTCCCGTGTGTTGCCCACCCTCCCTCCTCCCCCCTGGCCTACCCGTCCCGCTGGGCAAATGCCCCTAACTTGTTACTTACCCTTCTGCGCAGGTCCAGTCCAGGGAGTTCACCGACGACATCTTCTTCCACGCGATCTTCTTCCTGCTTTGAACGGCGCATGCGCAGTAGGAGCATTTCACCAGTACGATCTACTGCGCATGCGCGTGACTTTTGGCGCATGCGCAGTAGATCCGTACCGGCGAAATGATCCTACTGCGCATGCTCCAAAACGCCGTTCACAGCAGGAAGAAGATCGCGTGGAAGAAGATGTCATCGGTGAACTCCCTGGACTGGACCTGCGCAGAAGGGTAAGTAACAAGTTAGGGGCATTTGCCCAGCGGGACGGGTAGGCCAGGGGGGAGGAGGGAGGGTGGGCAACAAACGGGAGGGGGGGTGGGGGGTTTGCGCCGACTAGGTTTCCTTCCCCTTTAAATATGTGCTCTGCAAGGGATGCAACCCCCACTCTGCCAATGCTAGACACAACTTGCACCCAATTTGTGTCAAAACACAATAACAATTGTGTCCATTTTGATGCACTGGAGTTTGTTGATCAAATTACATTGGAAAAGAATGCTGCATTAGGAGGAATTGCTTCATTCGCTCAGAGGCTTTGTTTAATCAACTGTGCTTTTAGAGTTGTGTTAGTAGAGGGTAATGCCTAGAAACATGGCTTTGTTGATACCATGGCATTTCCTTTGACTACTCCAATTGTAGTTTGATATTGTGTTTAATTTATGGCCCTTCAGAGAAAGTTACATTTCTAGTGTATCAGGCTGCTTTCAGATGCCATAGAAATTAACAGAACAATATAAAATGTAGGTTTTATTTACATTTTGTTGCTGTGTGTACTGGACTGTGGACAATTAGCTTAAACTACTAACTCATGTTTTGCATTGGAAAAACTATTTTATTTAATATGGTACCCCTTAGAAATGACCATTAGCTAACTGATTTGTAGACAGATCCAGTTTGTTCAAAGCAAATGCCAGTTAAAATTAATGGGAAAATGTAATAGTGTACAAAATTGTTTACTAGGCTTATAAACTAGTTTGTAACATGCAAGCCACCGGATCATTGATTTATAAAGTGCTCTTCTAAGCACTGCGTGGTTTTCTAGCACTAACATTAAAATATACAGTAAGTAGCTGTAATAAAAGGAACATACTATAATAGATATGTACCAGATATCCTTACATTTACATAAAGCTGGGAAAGCAGATTTTAGGTACTTAAATCCATGAAGCTCTCCATCTAGCCATCATAACCATTGTATTTGTATGTTTTATGTGTCATAGGTGAGCAGCATACCACAAAATTAATCATTTTCGTGGGAATTATGCCTCTTTTTACTATTCATTTGCTTAGCTTTGTCAAATTTGAAGATAGGCGTCATGCGTTAGGTCACATTGTCACCAGATAATGGTGGTCATACTGTTGTGTGTGTGTTGCCTACAGTAAAATCTGGTCCCAACATACTTTCCACCTCCATGACTGATGCCATTGTGCTCTAACATGTTAACTTCTATTTACCACTTTAGGACTACAGTATTGTGCTCAGGGCAGCCAAAAGGAGGGAATATTAGAGGTGAAAACATGTGAAAAATGAGCCAAAATGTGTACAGGTATTGGACCTGTTCTCCAGAATGTTCAGGACCGGAGGTTTTCCGTAGAACAGATCTTTCTGTAACTTGAAACGTCATACCTTACATCTAATAGAAAATGATTTAAAGATTAAATAAACCCAATAGGCTGGTTTTGCTTCCAATAAGGATTAAGTATATCTGAGTTTGGATCAAGTACAATGTACTATATTATTATTACAGAGATAAAATGGAGTCTATGGGAGCCAGCCTTCCCGTAATTTTGAGATTTATGGATAACAGGTTTCCAGATAATGGATCCCAAACATGTATTAGATTCAGTTCCTGCCAGGGCACTATTTCCAAGGAGTTTGTATGCTCTCCCTGTGTTTGACTGGGTTTCCTCTGGGTACTATCATTTGCTTCCACACACTCAACATACATGCAGGTTAACGGGTTTCTAATAAAACTGACTATTGTGTATATGTAAATGTGAGAGTGACTGAGATGGTAAGGCTCATTGGGGCATGGATAGAGGTGAATGATGTATATTCTCTGTAAGGCACTGCAGAATATGCTTGTGCAATATAAATAAGGGATACTGTAATAATTTACTGAAAAAATTCCAAAGCAGTCTTCAAGAAGCAAGAAAAGGCAGTTGGTATAATCCAATATTCATGCAGTCAGTCCTGCCAGGCACCCAGTGCTCACTGAATAAGACATCACCATTGCTACAAGCAGGACTGAAACTAGATATAGGCAAATGGCTTGAGTGCAACAGTGGGAAAAGAAAGGACCTCTTTTACATGCCTTTGCCTAGCTTTGGCCTGTCTGAATCTCAGGGTTGTGGTGAATGAGTTGAATGTGCATGCTTGCACACAACCGGGGGTTGTATGTGTGGTGGTGATGGGGGGAGCATGTTGAGGTGGGCATTTGCCTTGAGGACCACCTTGGAAATGCATCCAGTGAGAGACAAAAAAGGAAAACACAAGGCACTTGGTGGAGACATATTGCTGTCCATCAGTAACCTGACATTCCTCATAGCATGGAGAATTAAGTCATGAGTGCCCAGTTCGATGTGGAAACCTTCTCTACACCATTCCTTTTCCTTTTTTGTGTCTCATTTCCCTTTCTTTTCTGTTGTCCCGTTCCTTCTTTCCACTTTCTGTTTCTTTTACATGTGCAGTCTCTGTGCTCTGCTTTCACTTACTATTTCTCTATAACCATTGCACGATAAAACCTCTTGAATTCTGTGTGACCACTCATTTGCAGAGACCACATGGTAAATTGATTAAACAGCAGTTATATTGCAGTAATGATGAGTGTGAGTGGACTAGAGACTTTCAGGTAACCCCGTGAAAGGGTACATTGCCTAGAATTACAGCTGAAAACTTGCAGCAGTCTTACTTGGTTAATACAATGGTGATGTATGGCTGAGCTGATTTGGTGAGCATCTTGTTAGCACCCATATTATAAAATAAGAATTTGTCACATGTTACTGCAGTTTGGCAAACCTAGGTGGTTATTTATTAAAATCCAAATGTTAAAATCTTGAAAAATCCAAGTTTTTTCACTATAAAATTCAAATTTATAGAGGAAAAAAACCTTTTTCGAGCTTTATTATACCCCTGCAAAAAGCCTGAATCTGAAAATCTGTCATCTCAGACCTGTCAAAGTCCTGTATGAGTAAATGGAAGAAGCACCTATCTCAATTTGAAGTTTTCGTGGTCTGAGTTGGGTCTAGCCCAAAAATCCGACCTTTTCAGGGTTTTTGGGCAAAAACTCGAACGCAATTCGGGAAAACAAAATTCAAGACATTCTGTTTTTGCGCTCCAAATAAATCGAGGTTTTTTTATCAATAAATAAGCTAAAATCGGGCACGGGAGTTAGGTTTTTTTATTAAAATAGATAAATTCAGATTTTAGTAAATAAATCACCTTTTATTATATATGGGGGTTAAATGAAGAATGTAACATCAATTATTTCTTAATAAAATAAACAAAGTAAACAAATGTACTCAGTTTTATGCAAAAAAGTGTTTATTTATTTTAGTTTTCAACAACAAATTACCCATATAAGAAATAACGGAGTAAATTATACGCCTGCTGTAAGCACTGGGAAAGTGTGATCTGTTCTCAGTTACTTTCTCTATAATCATTGCATGATAAAACTGCTTGAATCCTGTGTGACCACTTATTTGCAGAGACCATATGGCAAATTGATTAAACTGCAAATTACAAATACAGACATTTTTAGGGACTCCCCCTTCGTCAATGTGTACGGTAATTTCTCTGTATTGTGTATTTCGCTGGAGGGAACCCATTTTTTATTGCCAAGCCACATGCCTTCAATATTGGTGAGTGAATTATATGATTTATATAACCTATGCCATCAGAGAGGGTACACTACCAGTGCACTAGAGAGAGACTGAGAGAGTATTTTAAAAAGCACTTGCATCTTGGGTCTGGATGCATTCTGCACCTAAAAAAATGTGGAGTGCAGCACCACCTGCTAAACTGAGCATATGAATTAGGTAAAAGTTAGAGAATGAGTAAGTGGCTGTAGGGGGAAGACTACATGCCCCCCACATCTGCTCCCCCACATTGCAGTCATTTGTAAATGAAGATTGAAAAACTGAAGCATTACAAAATTAATTTTATTAAAAAGAAATGCTCATTATTCATCTTATAATGATTTGCTATGTCAAAACGCTCTCATTTATTACTTATAATAAAGTAGTTAAAAGCCATGGCTTCAATTCACAATTTGTTTACTTTGGACCCTTCTGAAATTGGACACACCTAAAACTTTATGAACGCAATAAAATTTCCAGAATTCTCAGACATGAGTCGTGGTGTTTATGCAGAACACAAAAGGTGTATTTATAAGTGAAAGAACCGAAAGGAAATGAACCCTATAAGGGAAGAGATGAGGAACAGTCTATTTTAATAATCAAATATTATTATGTAAAGTTTGTTATTTATGTGACACGTCTCAATGAGTAGCGAGATCTTCAAAGCAAGCCTGTAAAAGGTTATTTTTATCAAAATGATCATATGTTTAATAATTTATAATGTTTTCACACTGCAGATTAATAGTTACATTGTGTAGGACCTGTTTGAAAAATTAATCTGCCCTACAGATGTTTTGATGTGGTCCTCATCCAACAGGTCTCATACTCTTGCTGCGTGATTGATTGGCTCTGTTTGAGGTGGCCCAATCAGCAAAAAGCTGGTCATACATGTGGATATACATTTATTTGAAAAGGTTGCAAAATAGGCAGATCTCCACATATCTGGTCAGCTTTAGACTGAAAAAACTACACAGTGATCCACTGGATGGCAAACAAAATTCCTAGCAGGCTAGATGCCAAAGAGAAATCCTAGCCAAATAAGACCAAACATATTATTGTACATCTGCCACAGAACTGATGGTTAAAGGAATTGTACCATCTAAGAATTAAATTGTTTTAAAGTAATGAAAATACAATGTTCTGTTGCCCTGCACTGGTACAATGGGTGTGTTTGCTTCAGAAAGTCTACAATAGTTTATTTAATCAAGCTGTCATGGGGCAGCCATTCAAGCACAGGGCACATAGTAGATAAAAGATACACTATGTAGTATCCCATTGTATACTACAGAGCTTATCTGTTATCTGCTGTGTAACCTGTGCCTGTTCTCCTATTTCTGCTTTGAATGGCTGCCTGGTGGCTACAGAGCAGCTTTTTTATATATAAATTGATTTACATATAATTATTTATATAAACTATAGTAGTGTTTCTAAAGCAAATACACCAAGTGTACCAGTGCAGGGCAACAGTACATTCTATTTTCATTACTTAAAAATGCTTTCATTTTTGTGGTATTACTGTTCCTTTAATAAAGCACAAAGCCCTGAAATACCCTTTTGCCCCAGGACAATCTTTCAGGATTATGTAAAATGGTTTTGCCTGGAGAAATAAACCTGTGAAAAAGAATTTATTCAATAAGGGCCAAAGGCACTTTCCAAATCCAAACATCTAAACAGATAATTAACTGTCTGTAAGTGATGAAAAGCAACTGCTGGGTGGTACTCTGTAATATATATATGGTTGCCAAATATTCTAGGATTGAATGTAACCAACAGACCATTTCCTGTTTCATCGGACGGAGCAATATTTCAGTGCAGAACGCCAACATTTTCAGCATTGGAGCAGAACGTGCCATAGCTGTTTATTTTGATGTCTAATTTTGTGGTGGCAAAATCTGTTTTACAGCTGTATTAGTGAATACTTGTACTTCCAAAGAGTGAAGCTGAGGTGAACTATTGCAACTATTCAGTGTTGAAATGTCTACCCCACTGAGTAAACACTTTTAGGTGAGTTGGCTGGAGCACCGAGACCTCTGGAAGAACTAATTTGTGACTTAGTTACAGTAAAGTGACCTAATCCTTTCTGAAACCTGCAAGGAGAAAGGTATTAATATTAAGAGCATTTTTGACTGTACCTATAATTTATTCTCAAGTGCCAGAAGGCTGTCACATTAGAATGTTGACAGGGAAAGGGTTAAAAGTAGGGATGCACCAAATCCACTATTTTGGATTTGGCTGAACCTCCGAAGCCTTCACAAAACATTCGGCCAAATACCGAACAAAATCCTAATTTGCATATGCAAATTAGGGGTGGGAAGGGGAAAAAATGTACTTCCTTGTTTGAGACAAAAAGTCGTGTGATTTCCCATCCGCCCCTAATTTGCATATGCAAATTAGGGCTTTGATTAGGTTCGGCCGGCCAGAAGGATTCGACCGAATAACATTTTCACATAATTACCCATTTTATTATACTGATATGGTTTATGTCACATTAGACATTAAGATTTTAATTATTTATACAGTCTATAAGTTCAGTAGGTCCCTTTACTTCTATTCTCATCCACTAGCGTTCCAAGTAACATTATAGGAAGGGCAATGTTTATAACTGTAAGTGGAAAACAAACATACATTTTTCTATGGCACTTTTTCTACACCACCTCAGTGTGTAAAAACCAGCAAAGTTATAAAACTTATAAGCAGCTGTGAGCCCTTTATTAAAAAAATATTGATTAAAAAAGGAAAGTCGTGTAGAACCTGGCTTAGCTACAGTAGTTAGCTGCATTGATTCTTAAAAAGTTTTAATACTTATGATGAATGACCACACAAGTTGTAGTAGTTTCTTGCCATATATATGAATGAAGTTTACAAAGCCCACTAAAGTGCATGACTTTGGTGTAAATTCCAGTGTAAGCAAGAGCTTCTATGATAGAATTAGTGCCATATTATAAATATGGTCTCATATTTATAATATGGCACTAATTTATCCATAAACATCTCAGGATGTCCAACCCTCTCTGCAAAGCAGCCATTCCCTCTCGCTAATCTAAGTAGGTTTCAAAATGGTTTTCATTTCTTCTCTGAGTTTCCCTGGAACTGCACATTGCAAACAAGTTCTCACACATACTTCTTCAACTGGGTCTTCTGATTTTTTAATGCCAAACCACATATACGTTTTCTCAACCTGATAACAAATGAATCCAACAGATATGAGGCAACAAAGAACAATATAAGCAACAACCATTTGTCAACCCATAACTGATTCTTTAATAAAAAATCTGTATGGAGGTAGTGCAAAATCCCTACACTTAACTCCCCTCACACTGCACTTTCCCAGAGTGGAGCATTTTAGTTGTCAACCTGGAAAGCTTCAATACCACAACTACTGCAGACAGTTCCAAGACACCTTGTGAGTCACCATAAGGAGACTGGCACTGAAGAGCAAGCTAGAAATCTCAAGAATATAGGCAGAGTAGGAGCCAAGTAAGACCCCATTGCCATTATGGGCTGTAGGTCCCCTTTGAAGAAATGTAGGCTCATTAAAGCTAATTGGTAGAGAGGAGGTCTGTCTAGAAATGCCTTGGATAACCAATGCTCCATGAGAAAGCATGACTGAAAGAACAGCCAATTGTAAATATACTTAGAGCAGAAGGAAAGTCAAAATTACTTGGAATGGCAAAGATAGGCACCCCATGTGATTGTTTGATTCACTTATCTGATACCCAGGGCTGGTGTTCCTGTTAGCACAAAACTGGTCTGTGATTTTCCTCAGTGAACAGAATGGAGCAATCCTCTTCTTCTGCTTCTTTCTTAAAAATCCCGGGGCCAACACATGCGCAGTTGAGAGAAAAACCTATCTTTTTTGTTAAAGTTCAGCTTTTTACTCAACTGTGCATGTGCATCCACATGAAGAAAGAAGAAGCAGAAGAAGAGAATCACTCCGTGGAGCTGATTGGGAGTACCCTGTGAAGCATTTTAGCTGTCAACCTGGAAAGCATCAATACCACAACTACTGCAGACAGTTCCAAGCCACCTTGTGAGTCACCATAAGAAGGCTGGCACTGAAAAGCAAGCTAGAAAACTCAAGAATATAGACAGAGTAGGAGCCAAGTAAGACCCCATTGCCATTATGGGCTGTAGGAAAGAAGAAGCAGAAGAAGAGAATCACTCCGTTGAGCTGACTGGGAGAACCCTGGCCGAGGGCAGTTTTCAGCTGATAGGAGGTCTGGGGTATGAGGTAAGTAAATACGATCAATGGGGGAGGGGGTGCCTAACTTTTGGCACCCCCCTGCGAGTGTTGCGCTTCATTTTTCTTTAAAGGGGCTAGTAGCTACACTGAAAGTCTGTAAAATAAGTTACTATAAGAAAAACTCCAAAGAGCGAGGATTTCTTCTTAAAGTATACATTTTTTTAAAGAAGCTCTCTGACATGTACAGAGACTTTAGGGGACTCAAGGGCAGTACATGGTGAAAAGTACAAGTACAAAGTACAAGTACTTTCTACCATAGTTACATAGTAACTAACTAACTATGTAACTATGGTGAAAAGTACAATTTTCCGATGCTAATTGTGATATTTTTTAGCCACAACGCAGGTTTTTTGGTCAGAATTCCAGCATGCATGCTAAATTGTAAATCTTGTAATCATGCCTATTAACACAACCCAGGAAATACTATTATGTTCAAACTGGTGGAAATTGTGTCAAATTCACTAGAACAAGCTGGCCAGGCCCATTCCTATTTCCACAAGTTGTCATTAGTGCCTTTTGTGTCATCAACTTGTCATTCATTTAAGCACTTTGCACTTATACAGTAAAGTGCAACTTTTGTGCGAACATGCTGCAAAGCACCAATATCCAATATGTTTCTACGATTAAAATTATAGTTTGGTTTAGGTTTGTCCCGTGCCAAGAGGGGAGCACTAGAAAGTGCAAAATAGTCAGCACGGCCTCCTGGCTTTTTTATTAATTGTGGTGCAAATTTTTTTGGTGGCCACTATCCACAGGTATATACTTTCAGCTTACAAGATGAAACAGCACCACTCCTTCATAAAATAAAAATGCTTTATTGGAACCCTTTAAGGCATTACCCAAACGTTGCTGTAATGCCCTAAAGGGTTCCAATAAAGGCATTTTTATTTTATGAAGGAGTGGTGCTGTTTCATCTCGTAAGCAGGGGAGCACTACCCAAGGGATATACTACTGTCAGCAGTGTTACAGGTAAAGGCCACAAGCTACTCAATGAAAATATATAAATGGTCTGAAATAAAAAAGTTAGTGGCTAAATTCTTATATGAATGTCACACTAATAAAACTAACAGTGAGTGATGTGCTTAGGTACACACACATATATATCCTATATAATAAAGTTCAAGTGTCTCTGCGTCCAGTCCCTGTGTCCGTGGGATTGCGCTACTGCGCATGTGCCCCACGGACATCTACCCAGATGAGAAAGAAACAGCATACAGAGCCTTTTAAAGCGCATGTGCCCCATGGACCTCTAGCGCCCGTTAATTTAACGGGCTTAATGTCTAGTATATATATATATATTTAAAAAAAAAATCACAACAGTGATAAACAGTGGTAAATCACAAGGTAGCAGGTTTAGTGATTGGATGAAATGATGATAAATACCTAGCAAACAAACTGCATGGTGGCTGGAAAAATTAAAAAATTCAAACAAGCATAACGTTTCTCTTTCAGCTGGAAAATTCATACATAGCTAGAATATAAATATGTCTTTTGAGAGCTAACCCCAAAGTACTATAGAGTTCTTTACCATAGATAATAAGAGCCATTGTGTTTTAACAACCTCAGATATGCATGACAAATTAATTTATTAAAAGTACTGTGGCACAAAATGTAATCTATTTTTTGCATCTTTTATGAAGTGCAATAGATGTGGTTTTACAAGCAAATTGTATGATCCAGTGCTTACACATGGGGTTGGATTATAAAATATTTGAACTATGGCGAAGAAAGAAATGTTTAAGTGGCTAAAAGATTCAGTGTGTGAAAGCATTGTGTTGTAGTAATGTGGATCTGTGTAACTGGCAAGGAGTGTTGGTTTATTGGAGACTTGCATGTGACACTTAAGTGAAGTATATTGTCGAGCCATCTGGAGTGTACAAAATATAGCACTGTTCTGCAAGAAATCAAATGATGCTCAAAACAGCTATAAATAACTGAATGGTATTTTTGGATAAATGTTCCTTCTGTTATCTCATGCCAATTCATAGAAAACGCAGCAGTGCAGATTATAAGTTAAATGTTGATTGATAGTAGTGGCCAGTCAAGGTGGAGTATTTTGTGTGATGCAATAAACACCAGCATCTCTAATGTATAAAATATGCCCTGCCAGTCTCTCCTGTAACCTTAAAGCTGAGGTCCAAGAATAGACCTTCATGAAAAACAAAACAGTACAATGCCAAGAGTGCAACTGGACTAAAAAACAGAGCCTTATTTAGGACAAACACCAAAATATATCTACATGGAACTTGTCTATAATGAGAAGAACAAATGGATCAATATAAACAGCAACATTTTAAAAAAACACTATCATACAACACAAGTTTATTTGTATTATGTGCCAGTAGATAGCCCTTATATGGAAAAACGGCCCCCGCAGCTTTTAGGAGGCACTGTAACCCCACACAAACTATATATATATATATATATATATATATATATATATATATGTAGGGATGTGAAAATTTAGACACCCTTACACATTATTGACAGGCACATCCCTAGTAATATGGATGCCTAAATGGGTCCTAATGGGGACCTTGTGCTTATGTAACCCCTGTAGTTCTCACAGTGTACGCTAGATGAGTATAAAGGTCTTGGCAACCATGTGGTCTGGGTCCATTACTTTAGCCCAACCAAGCAGGCTGGAAGGGAATGGGTAGTGTGATCCTAGGAGCATTGGCCCTAGTAAATAGATTAGCATACTCTGTCATAGATCACTCATGGGGGTAAATTTATCAAAGAGTGAAGTTCCGCCACTAGAGTGAAATTCCGCAGCTCTCAGTTCATTTCTAAGGGATTTTGAAAGGCGTATTTATCAATGGGTGAAAGTGAAAGTTCACCCTTTGATAAATACGCCTTTAAAAATCCCATAGAAATGAATGGGGAGTGGCGGCATTTCACTCTAGTGGCGGAACCACTATTACCTTCACTCTTTGATATATATACCCCTAGGAGTTGTTAGATAGCTTTGGTAGACAGGTAGCATAGGATTTGGAGTTTAGAGACAGGGACACCAAGGTTTAGGACAAAACGCAGATTTATTAAGCACTGGGCATTCCCAACAAAAAGGCAACAATAAAATGTTCAGGTTACAGTGCAAATACACTGCAAAACATTCAGGGTTTTCCCGCCTCTGGTCGCAAACCATCAAGGGAAACTCTCACCCTCTTGCACTTTGAAGTATTTGGGCTTCACAATCAGCCCTGCTGGCTTACCCTCCTGGGATTCAGACTCACTAGCCTCTGCCAGTCCTTTCCTCTTTCTTTCCCCACAAGGGATTTAGGCTCCAACCTCTGGAACTCTCTTGCTGGCAGCAAAGCTCCTTCTGCCCAGCTCTGTCTCTCACAGCCCCTCACTTCCCTCCACTCTAGGAGGTGTTTGGAGAGCCCTAAACTCACCCAGCCCTTTTACATTGTCAGGTAGATCCTCTCTCAGCTGCCACTTAATTACCTGGCTGAGAGGGAATATTAACCCTTCCTGAGCTGAGTATCGCTCTGCAAAACCTATCTTGCAGTTTGAATGTACTCTTTTCCATGTACTTTCCTGCAAGACAGTGGTGTTTTCCAAACACCCTGTCACAATATATATATATATATATATAATTCCAGTTTTTTCCCATAGACTTCAATTGAGTTTTCACATGATGTAAGTTTTTCTGTATTGAGTTGCATCTAAAATTGAATCTTGTCTAAAGGGTTTTCTAAGTGAATTGCATCTGGACCAAAATGTCTTAATGCCCTTAGTATATTGTGGATGCAGAGTGCAGAGGACTGTATGGATATTGTTTCATTGCACCTCTGTCTAATGGTTTAAAAATTAGTGGTGTATGCCATTGTAAATCAAATAAAATATTTTCAAAAAAAAATTTTGGATTCGGCCGAACACCCGAATCCATCATGAAAGATTCGGACCGAATCCTAATTTGCATATGCAAATTAGTGTTCGGAAGGGGAAAAAAATTACTTCCTTGTTTTGTGACGTGATTTCCATCCCCATCCCTAATTTGCAAATGCAAATTAGGATTCGGTTCGGCAGGACAGAAGGATTCGGCCGAATCGGAATCCTGCTGAAAAAAAAGCCGAATCCTGGCCGAATCCCTAATACAGTGTGTGTGTGTGTGTGTGTAATACTATTGTGGGCTATATTAGACAAAAAGGGTTAATGTCCAGCTAAAGCAATAGAGCATGGATTACATTTTATTATAATACTGAAAGGAGAATTCACCCGTAGTTTAAAAACCCCTCCCCCCCTACCCTGCATGGGCAGTTGGAGTAAATTTCCGAGACCGGAAATTTACTCCAACTGCGCATGTGCAGAAAATGCCTACACGAAGAAGATGGTTGTCGTGAACTCCGAGGCCAGAATCTGCACAGAGGGGTAAGTAAAAAATTAGGGGCATTTGCCCGGGGGGCAGGTAGGCTGGGGGGAGGAGGGAGGGGGGTCTACCCAGGGTAGGGGGGAAGGTTTTTTTTTATTAAGGGTTGAATTCTCCATTAAGGCAGGGTCTTCGCTAAGTGGAAGTAAGGCAGGTAGGGTGTAGAGGAACTGTAAATCCCATAGGCTTTTTGACATGAGCTCATTCAGTTGAGCTTATGAAGAAAAGGTGCATAAACACTATCTGCACTTCCAGAAATAAATTTAAATTGTTTTTAACACAGGCATACATGAATCCACAGATTGAAAGTTACCCATTCTTCACGTCTCAGAATCCAGCACTTCACAAAGGAACAAGGTGAGGAATTGGCTCCCTCTTTAAAACTATAGGGAGTGGGGATCTGGTCCCTGCAAATCGAAATTCGAATTTTCAAGTTTTTTTGTCAAAACTCAAAATTTCAAGTTTAAAACCACCAACTCAAATTCGAAATTCTAATTCTAATTTGAATCCAAGATTTATCATCCTCTTACCCTGGAAGTAACTCAAATTCAATAGGTCTCCACCTAAAACCTGCAGAGTTCATGTAGAAGTCAGAGGTCCGCTGACCTATTTGAAGAAGTTAATAGCCTTTCTGACATTCGAGTTTTTTTCCAGAGGAAAACTCAATTCGAATTGCATTTGAATTCGATTAGAGTTTTTGGGTCGGTATCATTCATTCGAATTTTAGACATTAAATAAAATAACATTCGAGTTTTGAGGTCATTCGAGTTCATTTGAGGTAATAAAAACTCTTAGGGGGGTTATTTACTCAACTCTGGCCAGGCTTTTTGGGGCAAAACTCAAATTTTTTTGAGATTTATTACATCAATCCACCATCTCAGACCTGCCGAGGTTGTGTATAAGTCAATGGCAGAGGGTCCCTATACTTTTTTGATGTTTCTGTGGTCTGTGCTGGAATTAGCCAGAAAATCTGACAATTTCAGGCTTTTCGGTCAAAAATACTAAAAATTTGGGCTTTAAGGAAAAAAAAAATCAAGCGATTCGGGAAAAAAAGATTAAATCTAGCTTTTTTTAATAATAAATAAGTAAAATCGGATGTGGGAGTTTGGTCTTGGTTTTTTAATTTATATAATTATATCAATTCGGATTTTAGTAAATAACCCCCTAGCACTTGACCTTTGATAATAACCCCCATAAGGTATCCTTTCCCCCCTCAATTCCAGTGAATTGGACACACTCAGAGGACACATTCAGATTTGTGAATAATCCTTTGCTCAGTGTTCTAACTTTCAAGTAAGAAGGAATTTTTTACATGAATCATTTTTTGTGCTTAAACTGCTAAATTCTTATTATGCTTTCAAAAACTTTAAAAAGAAAACTTGCATGTACGATATTTATTAAACCCAAAAAATTTGAAAAGCTCACGTAGATCATGTAAAAGATAATGGGAGCTGTCTATGGCAAATTTAAAGCATTTTTTCAATGAGAATTTTTGTATTTTTGACCACGTTGAGAATGATAACTACAGTAAAAATTAGAGGTATTCAAATTTAGTTTCACAACTTTTTTAAATCGAATTGTTTATATTCGGATTTAATAAATAAAGCAAACTTTCAAGTTGTTAAAAATGAGACTTCGAATTTTAAATTATGAACGCCTCCAGATTACACACTGCAATGTGACTGCCACTCAATCCATCTCCAGAGTTGTATATATTATTTTCATGGTTTATTGTTGAGTCAAACAGATACATACCCTTACAAAGAACATTTTGAAGTTTCAGTATAAAGGTGTTGAGAGTGTTTTAGCATAAAACACTAGACCATTAAGAGTGATAACATACTGCACTGAAAAAAAAATGCTTCATGTACAACCCTTTGTTTATGTATGTTGTAATCCCTAATTATATTCTTCAGAAAATCCTGCCTATCTGTGGCACAACATGGCTAAGTCTAAGCAGAAGTATGTCAGGATAGGTCAGCAAAAACATAAATAGACAATAATATAAAGACAAAATCCAACAAAATATAAGATGGTGCAAAATGTTAGTTAGTTAGTTAGTTAAAATAAAAATGTCCTTTTTTTGCTTTTTTCATAGGCTGGTTACCATTTGGAATCAAGGTGGACTTTTGGGGTAAAGCGCATGCTTCTTTATAAGGATTTTCACTTTTCCTTGCTCATCTTAGTCAAAGTGTCACGTTTGGTATCCAAAAACCCAGAACAAACCATAATGTCCCGGGTACATGGCTCACGCTTCTGCCTATAACAGTCGCTTTTCATGTCGGGAGGAGCCCTTTGCTACTTGGATGCTGCCAGGTCTTAAATTGAGAAGACCATGGCAAGGGTTCAGGCAAGGAAAAGGAACCAGAACATATGACAGTATGAACGGGGTAAGAGTAAGTGTGTTGTGGAATGGCCTGAGGTCAATAACCACCAATCAGTCAATAGTGCAATACAGAATCGGAATCCAGAAGATTAGTCCATAAAGGGCAAAGGTCGGTTCAGGCAGTGATAAAGCGGTGGTCAAGGACAGGCAGAGGTGAAGGAACAAAGAATCACACCCATGAACGTTAAATATTTGAATTTTGCACCAAGAGCAATGATGTCAGAAGTGGGTGCCAAACAAAATGACATGCGTGCCAAAACCAACAGGACACGTGCACCAACTCTTAGGGAACAGGCTGAAGGTGTCCCCTCGAAGAGAGCAGCGGGAGTCCCTGTTGCTCCACTAGACCACCAGGTACCATTACAGAAAGTTTGAATCTGAATAGTTATTGTCTTTTTTCAGTAGTGTTATAATGTTTTCTTTAGTAAATAAAGGAAAACTAAACCCTAAAAATGAATATGGCTAGAAATGCCAAATTGTATATACTGAACTTATTGAACAAGCCTAAAGGTTCAGGCCTTCAAATTTGTCACAGGAGTTTCTCATCTTGGATTTTATTAGGAGTGTCTGTGACTCACACGTGCTCGGTGTGCGCTGAGCAGCTGTTGAGAAGCTAAGCTTAGGCGTCATCACAATTCATCGAGCAGAAAACGATTTTTCTGTCATATGAGCTGATGCTACAGGGTTGATTATTACATTTTGAACCTAATTGTCCTGGTTTCTGAGCTGCCATGTACCAGTGATGTTTTACTAGTATTGTGACATTATGGGGCACATTTACTTAGGGTATTATTTACTCGAATATTGAAGTCAAAGGATTTACCGCATTTCCTTCGTTCGTACGATCAAAGGAAAAATCGTTCGATCAAACGATTAAATCCTTCGAATCGAACGATTTTCCTTCGATCAAAAAAAGCTAGGAAAGCCTATGGGGACCTTCCCCATAGGCTAACATTGATTTTCAGTAGGTTTTAGTTGGCGAAATAGGGGTCGAAGTTTTTTTTAAAGAGACAGTACTTCGACTATCGAATAGTCGAACGATTTTTAGTTCGAATCGTTCGATTCAAAATCGTAGTCGAAGGTTGAAGTAGCCAATTCGATGGTCGAAGTAGCCAAAAAAATACTTCGAAACTCGAAGTATTTTTTATTCTATTCCTTCACTCACGCTAAGTAAATGTGCCCCTAAATTTTGAGTAGTCTGTATATTTTGAGTCATTCCCTAAGCTGAGTAACTGACAGCAGTACAGACAGAGCACATGCAGTGAATTAGCAGAAAAGATGAGGGAACGTCTTCAGAAGCACAGTTCTTTACTGCTGAAGGGCTGTGGTTGCCCAAACATAATTTACAACATTTATGCCGTACTTCTTTAGATAAGCTTTAGTTCTCCTTTAAATGTATTAAAAGGCTACATGTTATACTACCATAGTAAAAAAACAGAGCTTAAAAGGTCCAGAGCACTAAAATGAACTTGGCATTTTTTAATATACTGTGTATGCCATGTGCTTATTGCATCCAGACATTTATAGGAGCAACATTCAATGTCTGTGCAGGAAGATCGTCAGATTTACACCAGCACAGCCTTTTTATAACAGATTTATGGAACAATTGTTTAAATGATGTTTCTGTTAGCATTCCATGCACTTATAATTTGGAATGTTCTAAACATAGACTAAAATCATAATATTTGAAGCAGAACTCAAAACTTGCACTGTCTCTTTTTTGACACAGAACTGTAATTAATTACATTATCAGTAGAAATACTCAAGAAATTGCAGAGCAGACCCTGGAACTGTACAATATAGCAAACAAATGTCTGAGCATGCAGCTAATAAATATATAACAATGTACTTGTTTTGAAAATTATGTTTATAATTTTCCAGCAACCACCGGGAAAATTGGTCATTAACCGAATAAAGATAAAAGTGGGACGCAGTGTTTTGATTAAAACCATGGAAGCATTATTACGGTTTATCTGAACCTGTTGTGGATGTGGTTTGCTGTTCGCTAACATGCTATAGTTTTTTAAAAATATCCAAACACTTAAAAATCCTCTTGTTGAAGGGCTAATTACTAATTATTTCCAGTTCATACCACATGTATATATTTATATGGAAACTAGTGTTCCCTTGCTTTTTAGAAATTAGTTCTGCATGGTCGTAATAGATTTTGGTTAAAAACAGTGCTTCAAAAAGTGCTTTAAAGGAAAACTATACCGCCCCGAACAATGTAGGTCTCTATAAAAAGATATTGAATAAAACAGCTCATATGTAAAACCCTGTTCATGTAAATAAACCATTTTCATAATTATATACTTTTTTTAGTAGTATGTGCCATTGGGTAATCCTAAATAGAAAATTGCCATTTTAAAAAATAAGGGCCACCCCCTGGGATCCTAGGATTCACAGTGCACACAAACAAACCATACATGTTAGGTCACATGAGCCAATGAACAGACAAAGTTCTGTCTTTTGCTTCCACATGTCTTCCTGTTACAGTTAGAGCTGTAGTATTCCTCTCAGCACAGAGACCATTATGAAATGGTGGTTCAAGGCAAGAGATGTAAAAGGGCAATCTGTTGCTTAAATATTCATTTTGGGGGTAAAGTTTTTCTTTAATGACTCCACTTGTAGATGCAAACAAGGCAACGTATTGGGCCTTGCTGGACCCTTTATCGAGCTTAGGCCTAGGATTTTCTGATATATATTATATGACCTGTGGCTTGTGGTCTTTCCACTGTTTAGCACCCTACCCACAAAAATGGATTCATTGCATCTACAGATTTCCATACTCTAGTGCACGGTATCAACAGGCCAGTCCTGTCCTTTCCACCTGCCAAAGGACAGATGGCAACCCACATTAATACATCATGTCTGTGTGTTGCAGTGTATACATGTTGGGCAGGAGGGAAAGGCACGTATATATATCACCCAAATCCTACCCCTCCATATAGAGGCCCGTTGTGGCCTTCAGCAATCACCACTCCCTAAATTGCATGTATTGATGGGTAGGGGGTCAGATGGGCTATGCACTGTCTGCGTGTGGCAGTTGTGTATGCATGTTGGCCATGAGGGGGAGACAATTGCATGTTTGGATGGGTAGGGGTGGGAGGGGCTTATAGATATTGGGGATATACCAAAGTATATACCAAAGTATATCCCCAATCCCTTCCCTCTTTAATGCTGTCTTTATTAGACAGCACTGTATTCACTGGGGTGGCCGCAGTTATCTGTTATAGAATCAAATAATGGCTTACTCTTATTTCTGCCTCTTTGGGGCATTCAAGTCATTTTTGGGGGGAGGGGGGAGGGCGTAAACAAATATTTCTTTGTATTCTCCCACCCACTTCAACCCCCAGTATAATGATCTTACTTTTTTCTAAGAGAATGAGGCACAGGCAATAAAGAGGGAAAGTTGGGGTTCAGTCTACAGAACTCTTTTTTTCTGTATTTTTTAAAATGAACTGCTGATTTCAGGAAGAGGTAGGAGGAAGCAGTGCGGTCAAGATCAAATACAGAAGTAATTGGTCCATTGAGTTCATCTTTATTTAAAAGAACAGGAAAACACAATATGTTTATATAACAAATTATTGCAAAATATAATTGACATTTAAGGCGTGGTATCACTTTCTTCCGCTATTAATTATTAATGATGCTAAAATGTAAATTAATTTATATAATGCAAAGTATGGATATTGTGAAAATATTGCAGTTTCGGGGGGAACTAAATTAGAATCAAGTTGTGTTACAGTATGTATATTCAAAATGCTGAGGAAATAGTTGACCCTTTGTTAATTTCTTTCTAAATAATTCTGTCCATATTTTAGACATTTGTTCTTAAATTATAGTTCTTGGAAATGCTATTCTCCCCCTTCCCATCACCACATTTATCAAAGAGACTATGTTTAACTTAAAAAAGACGAACAATCAAACACTGGATATATATATTCTCTTCCCATTAATTCCTCTAATTATCTGGAAAACATCAGAATGGGTTGTGCTAAATCACAAAAAAGACACTTTTACAAGGAAACTCATGCCTTGGGATCTGGTTCTAGAAAGAAATCCGGGAAACACTGGTCTCCTGTGGATTCA
Organism: Xenopus laevis; assembly: GCF_017654675.1. Taxonomy (NCBI): domain Eukaryota; kingdom Metazoa; phylum Chordata; class Amphibia; order Anura; family Pipidae; genus Xenopus; species Xenopus laevis. The sequence continues at coordinate 58,201,214 of NC_054371.1, forward strand.
TGGGTTTGTACAGAATTTCTGGAGGATTAAATAACTCTCATCCGTACCTTAGATGTCAGGATACTGTTTGAAGTTGAGAGCCACGGGGTTAATCTTGTATTATTCAAACAGTGTTGTCAAACATCCACGAAAATATCCAATAAATCAAGTGAATCTGCCCTGAAAATATTTAATACCTGTTAAATACACTTTATAAATGTGAGTATTCCCCAGCCCACTGTTTTATGTGACTTCTATATAACAGTAATTGCTTTGCACTGTGGTTTCCCAAAACTGTGCTAAGCTAATAAAGAAAAGTGCATTGCTTCACATAAAAACAGAATGGAAATAGACAAAAGAGGAAGAATTCACAGCAACATCTGAAAATTGTAAAATATCGAGTTGGATTTTCCTTTGTGGTGTCAGGACCATGGCATTCTCAGCTAGAACTTGTATCGTTCAAAAACCCCCAAAGACAGGGGATGTTTCTAGAACTATAAATTCAGCACATAGTATTTTGCAACTTTTACAGTGTTCAGTAAAAGCCCAAATCAATGACATAATACTCTAAGCAAATCTGAAATGTATTTAGTCCTCTTATCTTCCAAGCCTGGAAACCATTACAGAAGAGACAGTTTGAGGGTAGGGCAGAGGGGGCATTTCTCCAGGGCAGGGTCCCTTGGGGGGCATGAAGGTACTGAAGTTAATTGTAACATATTTACAGTGTATACATCAAGGATGTCCAGGCTGCTGGTTTTCAATTGTTCTTAAACTATTGCACCATGCATCAGCCTGACAGCCTATGTAGAAGTAGAGTTTGTTATCATGAGACCTCAGTATTGTCTGACAATTGCTTGTATTATATAGTATTCTACTTTTATATCTGACGATTCAGCTCTTAACGTTTGTAATGAAGACGATAGTCACAGGAGTAGGGATGCACCGAATCTACTATTTTTTATTCGGCCGAACCCCAAAATCCTGCTGAAAAAGTCCAAATCCTGGTACGTTGATTCGTAGGATCGGATCTTTGCATCTATGGCCAGCTTAAGAGATACTTCTTTTTACAATGTATGGTTACTTTAACAGGTATGCACAGACGTTGCTAACAGCTCCAGCCATTACTATGATGTATGCCAATATCTTGCTTCTAAGATGATCTCCTTCTCAGTATATTTTCTCTGCAACAAATCTATGTAGGCTGCTTTTAAACAGTTTGTTGATCGTATTACAAGCCTAAACCTTGTTAACATAAGTGGATAAAAAAAGTTCTTTATTCCTTACTTTATCCTAGATATCAGACCTCTTGTCTGAACAGGCAAGCATAACCCATGTATCATGCGGATTTTCCAAATGCTGAGCTCTAAAGTGATACTTCTGATCTTGGGAACTGACTAAAGGGGAAAAATGAAATAATATTTTATAGTGCAGCCTGTATAAATGAAAATAGATTTTATACAGTTTCTTGGGTGGATAACAGAGCAGAGAGGGTGATTTTTTTTTAAAATAATGAATTACTAATGCACACCATGGATTTCAATAAGACATAATAAAGATATTCTCAAATTACGTTAAAAATATAAATGATAACAGCTGGACCCATAGAATTATTTGCCAGCTCAGCGGGACAAAGAGTTGATGTCATTAATATTCATCCAGTGGCCACCTGCAGTACAAAAGTAGTATGTAGTAGAGGCATACATTGGAGCCCGACTGTAGCAAATAAAATAGTACTATAACAGGTAAAAAGTCATAGAGATGAACTCTGAGCACTGCAAAAGTAGATATTGTTCAGTAGTCTGTCATCCAATGTCTAAGCATCCCAAGGGGTAATATAATGATCACCATTTTGCTTGATTCAATATCAGATCAGTCTCCGGATGAATATTATACTAAAAATATTATTAAGACTAGCGATTAGGCAGGTTATACAGTATATAGACTTAAAAGGCTGAACTTGATGGTAGTGTCTTTTTTCAACCTAACCTACTAAGTTACTGTGTAAGACTAAGTGCCTTTATATTTAACTTGCTAAAAAGACGTTCAGTCCTGTTCTATACCTTAAGATTAAAACCTCTAATCATTTGAATAGGCAAAATTAGAAAAAGTGTAAATCTGATAAAATCAGTAAAAATGTACATTTGTTTACAATGATCTGTACCCCATAGGCTACTGTCTTTATGACCTTCCCAAAAATTCAGCCTTAAACATAAATTAATGGGTACTTGATCCTATGACCATTAAGCCCCCACATGAGCTCAGCACTCACATGAAGTGTTGCAGAAAGCATGTAGCATTCAAGAGCAGGTAGGGCTGGATTTACATAGTGGGTGCCCCTAAGCCCGCTGCCATTCATCACCCCTGTCCCCTCCCCTTAATTTGTGCACATGCACAAATTTTCATCATAAGGTCGGGAGCATTTGGGGATCGGTGCATGGGAAATTTAAAAAACGATTGCATCTTATGATCAGCCTCAGAGCTTCAGCCCCCTAAAATCCAGCCACCCTAGGCCCGGGCCTTGGTAGCCTTTCCACAAATCTGGGGCTGAGAGCAGGAAAATATGGAGCTATGGATGACACTTTTAGAAGCATGGTGCTTCACTTTCAAACAATTTCAATCTCTGACTGGACTGGTACAGCATAAAGTTAAATTCTAACATAATACTTTGCAAGGTTTCAGGTGAAATTTAATATTTACATGCTTGTATTGTGTATTTTATTGTGAACCTCTGCAACAGGGCTCTTTAACATTAAGATGTTTCAAGCAGTAACACAGTAATTCTCCCTTGTTTGTTACAATATTATTGCAAAGCCCTGCATTACTTACTTGTTACTCTAGATTCCAATACTTCAAAAGATTTTTGTCTGAAAACTAGAGTTCTATCAAACAAGCATCCGCACTAATACAACAGAGCTTCCATTAACTGTTGAAGTTGGAAGTGATTTTGGAGTGTCTGATTCAATGCTACAGTTGGTCATAGTCAAGTTACATAGTTACATAGTTAAATCGGGTTGAAAAAAGACCATCATGTTCAAACCCTCCAAATGAAACCCATCATCCATACATACTGTACACACACCCACACCAACCCTTCCATGCACTCACATAAACTATATATACCGATATCTATACTAATTGTAGTTTTTAGTATCACAATAGCCTTGGATAATATGCTTGTCTGAGAAATCATCCAAGCCATTCTTAAAGGCATTAACAGAATCAGCCATCACAACATCACCCAGCAGTGCATTCCACAACCTCACTGTCCTGACTATGAAGAACCACCTACGTTGCTTCAAATGAAAGTTCTTTTCTTCTAGTCTGAAGGGGTGGCCTCTGGTACGGTGATCCACTTTATGGGTAAAAAGGTCCCCTGCTATTTGTCTATAATGTCCTCTAAGGTACTTGTAAAGTATAATGGTGTCCCCTCTCAAGCATTTTGTTTTCAGAGATAACAACCCAACCTTGACAGTCTACCCTCATAATATAAGTTTTCCATCCCTGTAAGCAGTTTAGTTGTACAACATACACAACATATATTCCTCTTAAAGGGGTTGTTTGCCTTCAAACAACTAGTTGTTTTCAGATAGATCACCAGAAAAAAAACGACTTTTTCCAATAACTTTCATTTTCTATGTGTGACAGTTTTTCTAATATTGAAGTGTAAAGTGTTGTTTTTCACCTTCTGAAGCAGCCCGGGGGGTCACCGACCCTGTACATTGTTTTAAATGTATACATTTAGTTGATACATTTCTTATCTTTGTCCCTGCTGAGCAGAATCCCTGAGTTTCATTAAAGACAGCTGTTAGAATTGATACAATAGTTGCTGATATTCCAGAGATGCAGCTGAGAAATGTATCAACTAAATGTATCAACTAAATGTAGCATAATTTTAATAGTTCAGAGTCTGCATTAGAATTACTGAGCTGCCAAACTAACCAGAGACACGAACATTAAACTTTAAACTTAGATTTTGGTGAAACAGTAAAAAATAAATAATGGAAAGTAATTGAAAAAAGTCATTATTTCTGGGGAACAATCTAAAAACAACTCACTTGGAAAAAGTGTTTTGAAGGTGAACAACCCCTTTAAGGACAGGAGCCCAAAACTGAACAGATGAGGCCTTACCAGGGACCTATAAAGAGGTAAAATTATGTTTTCATTGAGTTAATGTCTTTTTTATGCAAGACAGAACTTTATTTACTTTAGTAGCCAAAGAATGACACTGCCCAGAATTTTGTTATCTACAAAAACCCCTAGATACTTCTCAATTAAGGAATTGCAAAGTGGCAGCATCCTGCATGGAACTTACAGTTCTGCACAATTTAGTATCATCTGCAAAAATAGAAACATTGAATGCCCACCTCAAGGTCTTTAATACCTAGTACAGAGCCCTGCGGTACTCCACTAACAACACTGGTCCAATTAGAAAATGTTCCATTTACCACCACTCTTTGTAGTCTATCTTTTAGCCAGTTCTCTATCCAGGTACAAATACTATGTTCCAGGCCAACATTCCTTAATTTAACCAGTAACCTTCTGTGTGGCACTGTATTAAATTCATTAGCAAAGTCTAATTACAGATGAAGCCACTTTGGTTTGTGTATGTAACACAGAATATCTAAACACAATTAACCACTTATCCCATTTAACACAGAAAATTGCATCACAGCATTCCATTTAATAAAAGTGTTCACCATTGTGAACAATGGTGCTTTGGTATGCTAATGAAAAGGTAAAATGCATTAAATGAGTTTAAATGACTTTAGATAAAACAATTTCTTCAGTTTATCCCGAGGCATGACGCATTTAACACACAAATCCAAGTGACTTCATCTGTAGATCACATCCACTGCCATCCCAGAGTCGAGGTCCCTGCTCAACTTGTCATGAAAAGATATTAAGTTAGTCTGACAAGATCTATTACATATAAAACCATGCTGGCACAAACTCACAGTATTATTATTTGAAATGAAGTAAAGTATCTTTTCCCTTAACAGTCCTTCGAAAAGTTTTCCTACCACTGATGTCAGACTAACTGGCCTATAGTTTTGAAGCTGAGAATGGGACCCCTTTTTCAATAGCAGCACCACATTAGCAATTCGCCATTCTCTCAACACCATGCCAGAGCCCAGTTAGTTGATCCCAGGGGTGCCCATATGGGAAATGTAGGGATATACATGAGGTGCAACATTTATACCAAAACATGGGTACTGAATATACAAGCTGGACCCTGGCCGACAGATTAGAGTGCAGCTTGTTCCTAGAGAGAGGAATTCACTGAGCACTTTTTATGCAGGAAACAGGCTGCTGAGAGGGTAGCACAGCTTAGTATACAGGCCATTGAATGGGCTGTGAGGGGCAGGAAGCAGTGCTTGCAAAAGTGAGGGAAGGGCTTTCAGAGCAGTCATATAGCCAGAAGTGGCAAGGTTTGGTTCATTCTAATGGTCTGCTCCATAGTGATGTGTGGGTTGAGCCAAAATCAGCAGTGACCTGTGGTTTGACCACCATTTGGGCAGGATCGGGTTGAAATCTGGCTAACCATTGCAGGTTAGGGTTGAGTGCCAGTCAGACAGGGGAATACATTCCTCCCTGGTTTAAAGATTCCCTGTTTTGGAACCAGTGGGTATGGGTTGAGTCCTACAATGGCAACATTTTGGGTCATTTTGGAATTTGCAAGGTCATAGGTAATTCAGGTTACGTTATCTATACCATCACAGCTGGTAAAGAAATGCCTATTATTTGAGGGTTTATGCCTGGGTTTATTATGACTAAGTAGCTGATGTGATATATGCTCTGTGTGGGCTCAGCTCCCTTCAGGTGGTGGCAATTGGCTGTCTCTCTTAACCATCAGTTGGGTGGCCGGCATGGCAGGTTGTACAAACAGCTGTGTTGGTGGTACTTGTGGCAAGCTTTTCTTATATTTTTATGTTGTTAGGTTATTGAAACTTAAACTACTTATATATGTTTATGTTTCATAACATATCCTTATTTGCTAATTAAACTCTGGCCTTCATCTATCCAAAGTGGATTCTCTCATCAGTGAATCTAGCCTGTGGGCTTGTAGCCTATTCTTGCCTGCTTGACTCTGCCCTAGTCAGAGAAAATGGGAACATATAGTAAATAAAAGTACTGAAAAAAGAAAAAGGTAAGAGAAAGGTAAAGAAGAAGACAAATGGAGAAGGGTATTAGAAGAAAAAAAGATGATGCAATGAAACATAAAGACAAAGGAAAAGGAAGGATACATAGAGTTGTAAAGAATAAACAAAAGAGAGAAGGATGTAAAAAGAAATAGAAGGGGGGAAGAAGCAAGGAAAGTGTTCAGCCTTCTGATTTTTTGAGGAATATTTTCTACCCATTTAGTCAACATAGCATCAAAGCAAAAATGTATTTAAATGTGTATACAATTTTCACTTTATAGAATTTGCCATTAGACATGCTTGACAGTAATGACATTCCGTTCGACTGCAGTCAGCATAATTGTGAACTTAACAAGTCCATAGGGATATTAAATGAGTTGCTCAGGGGCACAAGCAGTTTACACGGACATCAAAGCTGAGCTTCCGTCAATCTGGATAAATAATAAAAGGCAATTAATTTTTTGCTCCCTACTCTGCATATGTGGATCTAATATTGCTGGGCACCTCCCATTACTAGCACTTTAAGCACCTGAATCACAATTATAGAAGACCTATGCATACAGAATTGAAATACAATACAAGTGTCTATTATGTGCCTGAACCCTGGAAAGAACATGTGGATAAAGTCACATGAGACCCGATGCAGGCAGCTATCTTTAAATCATCTCAATGAGTCCCCAAAAAGCTATTTTAACAATAAAACTATAATCCTAAAATAATTCAGACCAGATGTACAGTGCAGGAATGTTGAATTAATGCCATATAGACCTGGAATGCCACCCCGTCTCCTAAGCGTAATGTTTTCTGTTGTTACAGCTGCACCTATGAGTTTATTACCCATTTGAATCATTTGGAGTGGCAAGATCTGCTCTTTCAAAGCTGCCCTTAAACTTAAGACAAGCAAAAGAGGTTTTCACATGAATGAATTGAATACAATTTGCAATCAAGTTAAAAGATACATTAATGCAACCAAACAATTCTTCTTAATGAAAAGAAAGGGTTCTCTGATGCATAGATGCATATTGGGATAACTTCCCATAAAAAAATATCTATCTGTTTTATCACTTAGTCATTATTTCCTGAGTTAAAACTGAAACAGGGGTCATGGCGAACATGTGGTAAAACCCTACAGATCCAGTAATGGTTCCTTCATTTTTTTGTTTATCCTGGCGATTATATACGTTTAATGTATGTTTGAGTACTCTTATTTTCTCAGATACTTCTGGTTTTTGTCTAGGAGTTCTTTAGGAAGCCAGTAAGCCTGTCATGTACTACATAAACTTTGGGGCATATTTATAAAGGTGTGTAACATGTTTTTATTATTATTAACATGTATTTATATAGCGCCAACATATTGCGTAGCACTGTAAAGTAAATGTGATTATACAACTACATCACATGAATTACATACATAGAATATATGGAGTAACAAACATCACAATCAATACAGGTACAAAAAGGTGAGGAAGGCCCTATGCATAGGCATACAGTCTAAAGGGAAGGGAGTAATACACAAGGTGTGGGAGTGGGCAAGATCGAATTAAGTGGGTGAGAAATGTGGTACTGTATGTGGTGTTGCGTTTGGTAGTTAAGCAGAGTGAGGGTAGGCTTCTCGAAAGAAGTGCGTTTTCAGAGATTTCTTCAAAGCAGAAAGGTTGGGAGAAAGTCGGACAGACCGTGGGAGAGAGTTCCAGAGGAGGGGTGCAGCCCTTGCAAAGTCTTGAATGCAAGCATGTGAGGAGGTAATGAGAGAAGAGTTGAGTAGCAGGTCAGTAGAGGAGCGTAGTAAGCGGTTGGGTGAGTATATAGAGATGAGTTCAGAGATGTAGGGTGGGGCAGAGTTATGAAGTGCTTTGAAAGTCAGTGTCATTAATTTGAATTTGATTCTGAAAGGTAATGGAAGCCAGTGCAGGGATTGACAGAATGGCGAGGCAGAAGAGGAGCGGTTGCTGAGGTATATGAGCCTCGCAGCAGTGTTCATTATGGACTGGAAAGGTGACAGTCTCTGGAGGGGGAGGCCAATTAAAAGAGAGTTACAGTAGTCTAGACTTGATATGATGAGAGAGTGAATAAGAATTTTGGCAGCATCTTGGGTGATAAATGATCATATTTTGGATATGTTCCTTAGGTGGAAGTGACATGATTTAATAAGTGACTGGATATGAGGAGTGAATGACAGGGCAGAATCTAGGATAACCCCAAGGCACCGGGCCTGGGGAGAGGGGGTGATAGTGGAATTGTTAACTATGATGGATACTTCGGGGATGCTACTGGTGTTAGTTGGAGGAAAGAGAACCATTTCAGTTTTAGAGAGGTTTAATTTAAGGTAGCGTTGCGACATCCAGGTAGAGATAGCGGACAGGCAGGAGGAGACACGAGTTAGGAGTTCTGGGTTTAGAACAGGAGATGAGAGATAGATCTGAGTATCGTCAGCATAGAGGTGGTAGTGGAAACCATACGAGTTTATTAATTTGTCAAGGGAGGAAGTATAGAGGGAGAATAGTAATGGTCCCAGGACAGAGCCTTGAGGAACTCCAACAGAAAGAGGTAGGGGAAAAGATGATACTCCATTGTAGGAGACAATGAAGGAACGATTGGTGATGTAAGAAGAGAACCAGGACAGGGCTGTGTCACGAAGGCCAAGCGACTGGAGGGACTGGAGGAGGAGAGGGTGATCTACAGTGTCAAATGCGGCTGAGAGATCAAGCAGTATTAGTAGTGAGAAATGATTGTTGGCTTTAGCGGTTAAAAGGTCATTAGTAAGTCAAGTCAGGGCAGTTTCCGTGGAGTGTTGTGGCTTAAAACCAGATTGTAGGGGGTCCAGCAGGTTATTGTCAGAGAGGAATGAGGTTAGTCGGTTGTAGACTAGGCGCTCAAGTATTTTAGAGATGAAAGGTAGCAGAGAGATAGGTCGGAGGTTGTCAAGATTGGAGGGATCAAGAGAGGGTTTTTTCAGAATGGGGGTGACAAGAGCATGTTTTAGTTGATGTTTTGCACCAAAAAGGTGTCAGTGTTAAATCAATAGAGTATTTATAAGTTCTGGAGTTGCCTTTATGCCTGACATTATGCATTTCACAGATATAATGCATTTGATCAGACAAATGCAAAAATTTGCTCTACTTATTTACAACACTCCAGACCTCCTGCTGTAACCCACTGAAGTCATTAGAGAGAATTTATTAAATGCCTGAATGCTAGTGCTAGAGCACTAAGGGGTGCAATTTCAGTTCAGCTGGAGCTTTGCTCCTTGCACTAATCTAGCGCAAGGTTAAAAACACAACAGTGTGGGTGCAATGCAGCCCCGTGCTTCATATCAACTGTAGGCAGGCATATTGTGCCCTTTGGCGTCATATCTTGTGTCAGAAAGATGAACCAGCAAGGAGGTGCCCATGGAAATTCACACATACTGTCTCAGCCTGCAGGCAGCAATATGTTCATGGGAGAAGTGTATTTTGAAAAAAGACCTTCTACAGACACTAAATGCATGCAAAAAAAAGTGCAAAATATGTTGGTTTGCGCCCATTCTCTGCACTTTGCACCCTTCCCTACATTCAGTAATGAGAAGTTGTTGTGTGGTTATTTTCTACGATAACAATGGGGACATATGCCTACTCACATAAATTAATGTACAACTCTGCTGAGCACTTTTGACATTTCTTTAGTTATTTTTTTATATTAGAATTCACAAGATTAGCAGCAGTATATAACTGTATAACTGTCATTCTATCAAGGCAGGAGCTTGTCAGAATGGCAAAAGCTTAATTTACTGATGGGGTTGAATATGTTCCCTTTTCATTTTCCCTTATTCATACAGTATAAGTGATTTCTTGTACCTATATCAGTTGTTTGTTTTAATATTCTGTTATATGGTTAAAAATAAAATACCTTTTAGTATTCAATCAAAAAATAAAATACCTTTTAGTTGTCTTTTCAGTGAGTATATAAATGGACTTTTTTTATTAAAACATTATGGGGGTTATTTACTAAACTCCGAATGCCAAAAAACTGAGAATATCATGTTTTTTTACTATAAAATCTGAATTTTTAGTGGAAAAAAACCCACAAATTTTTCGGGAATTTATTATACCCCGAGGATGGGAAAAATCTGAACCTGAGAATCCATCATCAGACCTGCCGAGGTTGTATACAAGTCAATGGGAGAAGTCCCCAAAGATATTTTGATGTGCACTGGGTTTCGTGCAATAATCCAAAGGTTTTTGGGCAAAAATCACAAAAAAATCTACGTTTTCGGATGAAAAATCCGAAAAATTTGTACGATTTGTTTTTTTCATGTTTTTTTCCCCACAAATTTTTTTTCCGGAAAAAACCCGTTTGAATTTCGGAATAGTTTTCAGCTAATATTGAGATCAATTCGGACTTTGACAAATGGGCCTCTAAACATTAGATTTTTAGATTACATTTGTCAGTCACTATTATTTATGAGTGACTGCGGGTGACATCCCACTGTGATGACAGTATTTAGAGAAACATATGCCAGGTGTATGGGGAAGGTTTATCATTTTCTTAAGTAAATATCCTTAGTATAATAATTTGGAACTGGTTATTCTGCACAAGGAGCCTCACTTATCAGCATATTTTAGTCTATTCTTCATCCATATGCAGCAGATAAAGGTCCTTCAACAATAGGATCTAACAAGACCATGTCCTCTGCCAGACTGTTACAATAGCAATAGGTAACACCAAAAGAAGATTTAAATTGAATGTTGACCAGTATTTGTCAGTATCTTCCTGTTCTTTACATTACTCGATTTGAACTACAGAAATATGTATCGTAGTAGAGAGGAACAGTATGCAGTTATATAGGGACCCATATTGTCAGGGCCGCTCCTGCCATAAGGCAAGATGAGAACCTTGCCTCAAGCAGCAGCGAGCGGGCAGTTACAATGGCTGGCAAAAAGCCGCCTCTTGTAACTTTAAAAACTTTTTAAACATTAAATTAAGCTCCGCTAGTGCAGAGAGCACTTTGCATTCAATGCGCTAGCGATGATGGCCCTTTTTGAGGGGGGGGGGCATCAAGGCCGCAGCAGCCCCAAGATCATGCCTGCATAGGGTTAATAGTCCCTGTGGCTTAATACACCTACATGTTTCATTTTGCTGGCTACTGGCCAGAAGTCTATTATCTAAGTTAGTTTATTTTCATGTCTATGTTATTGGCTCTTAGAAATACTGACCATTGCCTGTCACACTTGAATATAGTTATTGGAAAGGGGTGGCCTTCCATACTCCACATCCAATATCTCTCCAGGTGGATGTGTCTGGAGTGCCTGGAATAAACAAGGCCCAGTGAAGAGTTCTGACCTAGTTGGACAACCCTTTTAGTGAAAGTTGGGTAACAGGGACCCTGTGAACAAGGTAAAGTCAGTTATCGGTGTAGATTTAATAGCTGGAGGTAACAACTAGATTTAATAGCTGGAGTTAACTCTGCCTTAGGCAACACTGGCCCAAAGTGAAGTGACCACATTACTGAAGTGGAATTCAACCTATTGTGTTTCATACCCTGAACAATTTCTGCTGTATGGGAACCAGATCACTGTTGCTGGTATCATAAAGGTGCTGTAAGGCTCTGATGTCATGGTACAGTATACTACTGCACTGCATACATTTAAGCAGAGGTTCTTTGAGAATACTCTAATGATATCCAGAATGTGGTATTCAATTTCATTAAACCAACTGTATTGGAAAGCAAATGCCAAAGAAAAAAATAAATCTGAATTTCCGACCTAAAATAAATTGTCTGTTTTGGTCAGCTAATTTAAATAAATGCCTTCCATTTCTGAAAGAGATTTCTCATTCAAAATATACAGATAAAGTCATTAAACAATAAAGTTACTAGAGGGAGATATTTCCATCTAGGGGAGGGGCTGCAACAGAAACAGAGCTAATTCCTATCTCTGGAATATTATGTGATAAGAAATAAAACATTACCTAGATTCAATAAACTGGATATGATATACAATGTGAAAAAACAATTCAAATATTTAGATATTAGGGTGTTACGGAATCCCATTTGTATTTTCATTGTTTTTTTTGTCAGGGTGAACAATATATTCATTACTAATGTATTATGTTGAACATAAAACTATATCACTGGAATTTTAAAGAACTTGTCTTAGGGGCCCATTTACTTAGTTCGAGTGAAGGAATAGAATTAAAAAAACTTCGAATTTCGAATGTTTTTTTTGGCTACTTTGATCATCGAATTGGCTACTTTGACCTTCAACTACGACTTCGAATCAAACGATTCAAACTAGAAATTGTTCGACTATTCAACCATTCGATAGTAGATAGTCTCTTTAAAAAAACTTCGACCCCCTATTTCGCCACCTAAAACCTACCAAGGTGCAATGTTAGGGGAAGGTCCCCATAGGCTTTCTAACAATTTTTAGGTTGAAGAAAAATCATTCGATCGATGGATTAAAATCCTTCGAATCGAACAATTCGAAGGATTTAATCGTTCGATTGAACGATTTTTCGTTCGATCGTTCGATCAAACTATTTGCGGTAAATCCTTCGACTTCGATATTCAAAGTCGAAGGATTTACATTCGGCAGTCGAATATCGAGGGTTAATTAACCCTCGATATTCAACCCTATGTAAATCTGCCCCTCAGTGTTGTCTTAATCAGTTTTGGAGTTTATAAGGACTTTAGGAATGTGAATGCTTATAATATTAGACAGTTACAGTATAGGGAACACATTAAACTCCAAAGGAATTTTTATGACCTGAACTACAAGCCTGAAAAGATGTTATATGACCAAGAACTTTGAGTAGGACAAGATATAAAGTATGTTTGTATTATGTGGGAATTCCACAGCAAACCTCTGACATATGCACAATGGTATTCTGAATCAAGGTGTCTGAGATCATATTAGAAGGATCTTATAACATTTATACATAGAGGCAACAGATCATCCAAAATCCTGTTATCTACAGAAACCCAAATATTCACATAATATACAGTAAAATATCTTTATTTTGTATTTCTCAATACACAATATGTGTTTTTGCTAATACAGTAAACACTTTAAAATTCATTTTGTCTTCAGCTTGTGCTGCTGGGAAAATTGAAATTGTCCACATATGGGCTATTATTGCCTGCCAACCTGACCACTCTTGACTCGGACCACTCTGAATTGACAAGTCTTTAATATCATCCTATAGTTGGGTGGTGGGACCTATGATTGATGAGGCAAATCTAGTGTAATGCCTAGCTTTAGTGACATTGCCAAACGTGTAAATACTTGCATGTATGGGAGCAAAAAGTAAAAATGTTAAGTGTTCATTTAACACTGTACAGATATTTGCTAAACAAAATAGCATGGCAAGTATTTATAAAAGTTTGAAGAGAACTTCAGTTTCAGCAAATAAACAAAATTACACAGGAAATTAAACAGAAAATGTGGATAAAAATACAATTCAATAGACACAAGATACTAAAGATAGATTCTATAAAGTGTAGACATGAGATATGAATCCACAATTAGAAACTTGATTAGATTTTAAGACACAATAAAAAATAATAATAGAAAACATCCACAGGTACAGTTTTGATCCCTGCTGTTTTCCTGTAGTTAGTTATACTTAAAGCCAATTTTTATTAAAGGTTCTTGTATCAAATGCACTCCTTGCACTCACTTATAGTTGCGCTTGGCGCTACTCAGTCCTTCCAGCCTTCCATTCTGAATTGAGCTTTGCTATTCACGTAGGAGAACGCTTGAGCTATCTTCACCTCCTGACCAGGGGGTAAAAAAATGCCTATTTTTACAAATTTTACAATTTAAACGGAAATGGGCATAAAAGGCTTTGTTCTGAATAGTTGATTGTTGTAGAACAAAACCTATTTCTCATTTTAATATTTTGACAAATTGCCATATGTTTTTCCCTTACATATCCTGGCTTCATGTAGGATGAAAGTCCTCATTCCTTTACTTTAATACATGGAAAATAAATGCAGATATAACTTGGATTACATGTATTTTTGACATCTTCATCTGCCATGAGCATAAATTTAAATTTCTCCCATAATCCAGCACTTGGAGCTGTCCATCCTGGGCAAACAATATAAAACTTTTTACTGTATAACAAACGAAACAAGAGCTGAAGATGGTACAGGACTGGTATTTGTTGGAAGCTACAAAATAAGCTTATTTCACAGATGATCAGAGAAGCCAAATCCATATTCACATTCAAGAAGCTGATGGAAATAAAGCCATGCCTTCTGGTCTTTAGAAATGTGGAACTATTGGCATTGTTTTGTTAGACCCAAAGATCTTGAGATGATTTTTACAGGACAACTCATTAAATTTGTGTGTCCAAGCAAAAATGCATTATATTTTCTGTAAAATAAACTGTCTTTTCATACACATTGTTGCTTTTTGCACACTATTTTTCCTTCAAATTGCAGCTTCACTCAATACAGTAGCTAGTGGATGTAAGTCTACAGCAAATTGACTTTTTGAGTATTCTTGTATATGTTTCACAGTTCATCCAAGCAGCTTCTTCAGTTCAACTGAATAGTACAGAGTTTCCCAGCATTTTAAACAACATTTGAACCATTATGAGTGGATGTCAGAGACAGTATTGCCCTTAAGGGTTTAACATCCCAGGGAATTTCCTACCACATACTTGAAATGAAGAAGCTGATTGGATTAGTGGTGAAACATATTCAAGGATACTAAGAAAATATAGTTGCTTTGTATTTCTCTCCACTAAATACTGTATATCATATATGGGATGAATGAAAATCTTCATAGACAGCTTCACTTAGGGGCCCATTTATTAAACCTCGATTTTTTTCTGGTCAATGTTTTTAGTGAGAAAAACTCAAATTTTTCTTGAAAAAAAAGTTGAATTTTAAAGATTTATCATACCCCAAAGCTGCTAAATATCTGAATCAGAAAATACTCCATGTCAGACCTGTCGAGGTCATGTAGAAGTCAATGGTTTTGTGATCTGCGCTGGATAATCCAAAAATTTTTTGGCTTTCATCTGATGATCCCGAGCATTTCCACACAGAATTTACTTACATAGGAAACCAGAAACTGTCCTGCTTATGCTATTCTGAATATACATTACTTTCTGGTGGAACATTTCAACCCTCTGCTATGAAGATAATACATGTCTTACATAAGTTATTTATCACAGTAAATATACTTTATAATGTTTACCTAAAATGTATTTATCCGCAAAAAATGTTTCACTCAGAAGAAAAAAAAATTTAACTTTAAAGGGGAACCATCGTGAAAATTAAAATTTATTATAAGTAGTGATGGGCGAATTTGCGGCGCTTCACTTCACCGGAAAATTCATGAATTTCCTGTGAAATTCGTGAAAAGGCGAAAAATTCACGAAAGGGCGCCGGCGTTTTTTTAACGCCGGCGTATATTTTTTTTTACGTCGGTGAATTTTTTCGGCCAAATTTTCGCTGGCGTTTTGCGAATTTATTCGCTGGCGACGAATCGTGCAAATTCGACGCAAATTCGCACCTGGTGAATAAATTCGCCAGTCACTAATTATAAGCGTCTGAAATAAGAAACTTTGTAAAGCTATTAAATATTCTGTACCGTTTCTGAAATAATCAAGTTTATCTTTACTATTCTTCTCTCAGCATTTCATTTCTTCAGATGAATGATCCAATATATCTTATGGGGGGGGCTCCCTTTCCTAGCAGATTTATTAGATCTCACTCAAATAACTGATTCCAGTAAAAATCTAACAAAATAACTGCCTTTTGCACAAATCCTGCATGTAGAGAGACATGATTTCTGGTGATTTTAATAGAGTGAGCTCTAATACATCTTCTAGGCAAAAGGAGCCCCCCTATAAGATATATTGGATCTAACTGTCAATGAATATCTGACACCCAACTGCTGCATGAAGACAGAATGAAGAGAAACAGATACTGAGAGAGGGATAGTGAATATAAACTTGATTATTTCACAAAGGATGCAGAATATTTAATTGATTTTATTTAGAAAGTTTCTTATTTCAGGATGCTGAAGCTTATATTAAATTTTCATTTTTGTAAAAGTTCCCCTTTGAGGCTCAATCCCAGAATAAGCACTAAAAACCTGCAGCTGATTTTGTAAATACACTGTATAAAGTGTGTTAAGACCAAGATTTGCCATAAAGTATTTGGGAATATTATACTAAGATAAAAATAACATTAAAGTTAAATGAAGTAATTACAATAAAACAAGTGAGCCAATGGAAGCTAATTTGACCATTTTGTATAGCACATTGCTTTGTCTAGAAGAAGAAAGCAAGAAAAAAAGTGTGTGTATAGAGGTTTATGTGGCTAGAGGTTCCATGTTATTGGTCTAGTAACTTTTTGTTTGGCTTCACTTTTAGCACTTAACCAGACATTCTTTTTCTTTCTTTAAACAAGCTGTGCACTTCGAAGGGGTAACCACATACTGGGACGTGGTCACAATAATATTTTAATTGCAAATAAAGAATGAGGATCATTAGAAGTTTACGCACATTCTAAGAAATGTCATTACACAGTGTAATACTAGAACAGCACACTTTCGGTCTTTTACTTTTGTGGCTTTAATGTGTAGAGATTTATTTCAATAAAATACAAGTCTATAGAGTAGCAATGTTTACTTAGGATCATTTCAGAAATCTTTCATTTGGGCAACCAACAGAAGGCTTTAAGGGATAAGTTTTAGGTGAACAGTTATTTCTTTATGTTAGCTCTGTATCAAAACCACTATGCCAATTAGTGCTGCTGGATAGGGTTTTTGGTTTACACCATTTATTTAAAAAAAAAAAACTGCTAATCCATAGCAAAATAAATTCTCCTTTTTTGGTCCATTTTTGCATAGTAGATTCCAGCAGAAAGTATTTAAATATGGCAACAGAATAAAGTTACAAACAATCCATGAGCTTGAATTTGTGTAAAGTGGCAGCATAGTTTGCAATGCTTTACTGTAACATACCTAATGCAGTTGTAAAATACAGCACATTTCATGGTTTCTTTTATTATGACACTTTCAGCCTTTCAAAGTAACTGGATAGCTCTGAGGTACCCACAAGATACATTTCTCCTGATTGTAAGGTTACAAATGTTAATGTAGTTGTTGCTTTTATCTAATCCAAGAAAATATGTTGAGGAAAAAAGAGGTCAGGCCAAGCAGCTGTGTCTAACCAAAGTAGTAAAATAAGTTACACTGCCTAGTAATGCATATTAACTGATACTTGAGCATAAACAATAATAAATTATTTGCATAAGGCCTAAAGGTGGAATAAAATGCATTTCTGTACCTGATAGATTTTAGTATATTAAATAATCTTACAATAAATACTGTAAAATAACTGAAAAATTATATTTATTTTTTTATTTGATCCATTGTCCCCCTACATATTTTTTTTTCTATAATACTGGTCAGCGATTTATTTATTTTTGCCATTTTTTTCACAAATTAATATTTTTCTCTAAAAAATATTTTTTTAAATGCTCAAAATTTGAGATTTATGAAGGGGCCGATTCACTAACTTCGAGTGAAGGATTCGAAGTAAAAAAACTTCGAATTTCTAAGTATTTTTTGGGCTACTTCAACCATCGAATGGGCTACTTCAACCTTTGACTACGACTACGACTTCGAATCGAAGGATTCGAACTAAAAATCGTTCGACTATTCGACCATTTGATAGTCGAAGTACTGTCTCTTTAAAAAATACATCGACCCCCTAGTTCGCCATCTAAAAGCTACCGAACTCAATGTTAGCCTATGGGGAAGGTCCCCGTAGGCTTGGCTAACTTTTTTTGATCGAAGGATATTCCTTCGATCGTTGGATTTAAATCCTTCGAATCGTTCGATTTAAATCCTTCGAATCATTCGATTCGAAGGATTTAATCGTCCGATCAAAGGAATAATCCTTCGATCGTACGATCGCACTATTTGCGCTAAATCCTTCGACTTCGATATTCGAAGTCGAAGGATTTTAATTCCTAGTCGAATATCGAGGGTTAATTAACCCTCGATATTCGACCCTTAGTGAATCAGCCCCGAAGTGTAAATACCACAAAAAAAATCTAAAATAATACTTCCTAAGAGTTTTTTTTTTGTTTGTGCGTTTTATATTAAGATCTTTTAATAAATTACAAGGCAATTGTGATTTTAGAGAAATAGAGTTTAATCATATTTTAGAAAACTCTAAGGGGGTTATGTAATAAAAGGCACTAAGTTTGCCCAGTAGCAGTAACTCATAGCAACCAATCGGCAAGAAGCATTTACTGGTCACCTGACAAATTTTGTTCACCCATTAGAGTCTATGACCATCATTTTGCAGTGAAAAAAACATTTTGTTCCTCACTACAAATAATATTTGGGTGACATAATAGTCTGAACATATCTGACATAAGGAATGACTGTATATCATATCTAGTGTAAAAACAGGAAGCCACCAGACAACAGGTTGCCCTATTTCAAAATACTTTTCCAATGGTACCACCCTTGTGTATCCATTAGTGGTTTCATACCATCTGTAAGAAGAGTGGAAGCTGGGGAAATAATGTTTAAAAGATGATCCATACTTTTTACAGCCATTTTGGCTCAAAAAAATTGAGAGATTTGTCTGCTATGTATAAGTAGCTTTACTTGAATTTAGAGACTGAGGTTCTCTCACTGAAATTCTTTTCTAACTGTTTTCTTGTCTTTACTTTTTTTTAAAGTTCTGAATTAAAAATGGATGCCCTCCTCCCTTAAAATCTATTGGCCAGAAGTTCAGAAAGTTCTCAAAAAGCCAAATCGCTTGAGTGTCCATCAGCTTGTAACTTTGTCATCGGGCCAAAGGAACTAAAAACACAATTTCATTAGTAAAAAATAGAAAAGGATGCAAATTTATGACCCAATATGGAATTCTGAATGCATAACTCATACTCTGGAAAGGTCCCAACAAAAACATGAAATCCCCAACTTACCATAATTTACAGAGATCATTTTGAAGAATAGCTGTACCTAAGCACATTTATACTTTTTACACTTCACTTGACAAATGGAAAGAATACTACAATGACAAATGAAAAAGTATTTGGATTGCTGTACAATTTCATATACATTTCTCGCGAATTGAAAAATAATCTCTTAAAATGGAACTTCTTTTCACTGGACAGGCAGTAGCCGCAGAAGGTCTAGACAGGCAGGATAGAACAAGTTGAGCATTAAACAGTACAGAAAGCTGAAGAATGTAATGGAAATGAAACAGGGCATATTGGAGCAGGATAGAGAGGGAGCAGAGCAGGACAGGCTAGAACAGATAATATCTGAATTAGGCAAGACAGGGCTAGAATACAGGGTAGGCTAGGATTCAGGACAGTTAAAGTTTCACATGAATGGCATCACAGGATACACATGATTCAGATTAACAGATTAAGACCTTAATGCACAAGCAAGAAAGTGATGGAAGAGGAAGGCCTTATATAGGTAGGGAGGGCCAACTGCAGAGGATGACCTTCTATAAAATACAGAGGTACAGAGGTAAGGCTAGTGACTTTAAGCTCTTATGAGAAGGGTTGTGTTTACCCCCTGTATATGTCAGTAATTGTATGTAACTGTCTATCTATAGCTCTGTGGAATAAAATAGTAGAGGAGCCAGGGTTTGTAAAAGTATGTAATGGGAGAAAATGTTGCTTTATAAACGATTAATAATAATATTAATATAATGACTAATTTCCTCCTTTGTATATTAGTTTCTTGTTGTACCCAAACTGACTCTGAGAGGCTGCCATACTGATTTTCATATGGTGCATATATTTATAAATATGCAAAACTTGAATTTAGGGGGGAAAATGTGAATACTTGAATTGATCCAGTTTTCGGCAATAAAAAACGAATTGCTTGAATTAATCGAGTTTAAATGAAGGCTACAAACATCTTCAAATGGTTCAAGGGACCTATGCAATTGACTTCTACATGACCTCGACAGGTTTTAGTGGAGTATTTTCAGATTCAAGCTATTTCCAACTTTGAGGTATAATAAATCTCGAAGAAGGGGTTTTTTTACCCAAAAATTTGTTTTGACTGAACGATACCCTCAAAAACTCAAATGTTTTGGGTGAAAATTAACTCGACCTTTAATAAATACCCCCTATATTTCATTTATTGGTATAAATGTATTTTTCTATGTTCCTATTTTTTGAGGACAAGTTGTCTTTTTTGACATTTATAACACGTCCTCTAGAATGTCATACAAATTCCACTTGTTTATGGTAAAACTTTAATAAAATATTTGAAACACAATATCTAGTTGTATCCATGGTTTCGATACGATTATAATTCACAATAACCGCAATTTTAAACCAATGTTTCAGTCACAATTTCAACAATGTATAGTGCATTTAAGAGACTGCTACTTTGATATTTTTACAAATATTAAAACAAATATGTTGTTCGCTTGCTTTTAAAGGGGTTGTTCAACTTTAAATGAACTTTTAGCATGAGGTACAATTTGCAATTGGTTATTTGCTTACCCTAGCAACAAGACTGGTTTTAATGACAGACTAGAATATGAATAGGTGAGGTACTCAATAGGAGAGTGGATAGAGGAGGGTGATGGGCGGCAGACGAGGAGGGCCCTTTAGTTGGTGGGGGGGGAGGTCGGGAGCCCTGGAGTTGGTGGAGGGGGCTCAGGGGCCCTGAAGTTAACGTTTCAGATCAGAACCCTCCATAAAACGTTAAAGTGATTCAACTTTGAGGTAACTTTTAGTATACTATAGAACATCTAATCCCTAGCAACGTTGCAATTGGTCTTAATTATTGATATTTTATCGTTTTTGAGTTATTTGCCTTGTTCTTTAGCCTCTTGTCAGCTTTTAAATAGGGGTCACTGACCCCATCTGTAAAATAAATGCTCTGTAAGGCTATACATTTATTGTCATTGCTACTTTTTATTGCTTGTCTTTTTATTTAGGCCTCTCCTATTCACATTCCAGTCTCTCACAGTGTATCAATGCATGGTTGCTAGGGCAATTTGGATCCTTGCAACCAGATTGTTGAAATTGCGAACTGGAAAGCTACTGAATAAAAAGCTAAATAACTCAAAAAACACAAATAATAAAAAAAATGTAAGCCAATTGTAAACTATCTCAGAATGTTACATCATTCTAAAAGTTAATTTAAAGGTAAACAACCCCTTTAATGTGCAGATGAGTTACCATTTTGCTCATGTGCATTGACTATCTAAAAATGCAGCCAAAATACATGTTGATCCACCTCTGGAGCTTCAACTGGATTTGCTGTTTCAGATGATGCTTTCTACAGTTTCTCATGACAGTGCCCCTTTAAATAGAAACATGATTGCAAAACGTATTAGACATTAAGGAGGACGAGAGAATTAAACTACCAACTGGCTTATTAACTGGATCTATTAGTCAGTGTTAAACATTAGTAAATATGTATAAAAACACAGCAGAAACTGTAAATTGGCCATGCTACAGTAAGTACTCTGCACTTTGATAGAAATTAATATGTCTTGAGTGACATATTCCAGAGGACATAAAATTCAAACCTGCAGGGTTTTGGCAGGTTCAGCTTCACTGAATTAGATCCAAACATTTGGCTTGTTCACGAGTGTAATATTATTGCAGGAAATTAGGAACATGGGAAGATATTCAAAAATAGCAGAGGTAAAACTTGAATAAATATACATCATGCACTTTTTAATATGCATTTATAAAGGGGCTTTGAACAGCAGCTAGACCAGAATGTGACCCTGGTGTCAGTTCCAAAGTATGTAACCTGTTATGATCAGTTGATGGAACGTGTCCAATGAGGTTGTTAATGGTAATGGTGCGGACTGAACCTGTTCCATTATTTGACATTATTCTTTGTGTATTTTGAATTGTTTCCTTGACTCCTACTTCAGTTCAGTTAATTTAAAGGAATTTACATCTAATATATTATTTTCGCTTGCTTCATATTATTTAATCACATTACCTAGACTGCTAGATTAAGGGAGGATGCATTTCTAAATGTAATGTACTAATTAGTATGAAAAATAGAACAAAGGAATATATGACGAGACAAATACGAAAAAGTTATTTATTTTATTCTGAATAAACAGTTGTTATTCTTCCTTACCTAATATTTCAGGAGCAGCAGAGAGTGCACATACAGCCATTTAACTAGGTCTGCATGAGTATTTTTTACTCCACAATATCTGTAAATATATAATATTTCCAATAAAGGGAGGCACATTATTAAAGCAAGTGAAGGAGAATACAAGTTTATTGGTATTAGTATTACATTTGCTAATCTAAAGGCTGACAAATATTTGGGAGTGAGTAATGATTTTTTTTCATTCTGCAGCAAAATAGAGCCAGCTCCAGATGAGAATGTTTTTTACCTTACTCTGCATCAGCTAAAAAATAAGTAGCATTATTTTGAGCAAAGCTTTGAAACTGGCTGTCTTTTTAAAGTCTCCTCCTCCAATGCACCAGTAAATGCATTATTATTCTTTATTTATATAGCACAGACAAATAAGGGTTTGGCATATAAAGGGTTTGGCTCCCGCCATATGATACAATTAAACATCCCATGGTTTATTAGTTATAAAGTATGATCAATAAAAAAAGGAAGTTTAGACAAAAAATATTTTGAAAGTTATACGTTTAAATCAGATTCAGATGTGTCACAATATGCTCTGCTAAAGTGCAAGAAATCTCTTCTTCCTTATGTCTTTCTTCTGTTCCTATTCTATGTGAGTCAGCTTGTATGGGTGTGAGTATGTTTGTTAATATATGTGTATATTTATGGATTATTATATATGTGTTTGTGCAGATTTGTCACAAGCTAGAACCTTTCTTAAAGATGTGCTGTTACTTTAAATATACCATGAAATAATGATGCCATTTTTCACACATTTAACAAGCAGGGCCATGTTTTCTCATGTTAGATTTTTACAAATCGGTAGGGCGCTCGGGACTTGAGCTGATTTTCTCCTATTCTGGAACAAATTAGCAAACTAAACAATACTGATCCCAGCATGGCAAATGTTATTAACAGATATTTTGCTTACCTTTTGTTTAAATATTGTTGCTTTTAACGTGTATGTAAGATCTGGAACCAGGACTGAGTTGGCTGAGGAGTATTTATATTTTCACTTTCTACAGACAGGGCCCATTTACAACCGCATTTGTGGTTCTGCTAAAATGGATGCAGTCGGTGCCCTCGGCATCAGTGTTTCCGTCCCTCTTCCTGTTCCAAATTGCCCACAAGAGCATGTACTGACGGAACTGAGCCCTGGACCAGCACCACCTCCAAACTAGCAGTAATTCCAGGGTACCTACTGCAGCCAGCATCAAAACACAGTTGGGCACATTTGGGCACAATGATGCTGGCATTGTGGGGAAAACGCTGCAGTATAGGTTAAAAACATGGCAAAATGTGTGCAGAAATTGCACTTGGCACACTGCACTTGCATAAGTAAATGACCCTTCTTGTCATTCGTTCCCTTCACCTCTTAGGAAATGATGGATATTATATTTAGTAACACTATAGTTGCCACTATCTATTTTTGATAAGATGACATTCATTAGCTGTACTACTCTGCATGAGTATGACATGATGCCAGTAGGTATTAGCCAAAATCTATTACATGAATTTATTGATCCCATCTGGGATCAGGCTATGTTTCTCCAGGACCCAACAGAATTCTTATTAAGTCATTCCTTTATTTCTGGAAAAATAACTTACGATCCAGGCTTGACTACATGGAGGCCTTATAGGCAGTACAACATACTAATAGCCCCACTTAGAAATTGGTAGCAAAGTAGGTCACACTTATATGATAAACTAAGGAAGGGCAGCAGACAAGACGCTATAACATATTTCCTCTTATTATTACTTTGTTCCAATGCAAATAAATAGTGACTTATGATTTTAGTGGAACTAAAAATTAAGACTATGACTATAAATACTATATTTTAAATACTAAATAGCCATCAAAATCGTGCATCTTAGCTCCCCATCTTCTGTTCTTGTAAGGCCAACTTTTGCATGCTCAGTGTGCCTTGCCCTGCTGAGAAGGTAATCAGTCTTACATTGTGAATTGTATACTGTATATACTGTATATTATTAGACAGTTCTTAAACTCAGAAGCCCGAAAAATGTGTTGTAAATCAGAATTACAAACTGAGCCATTGGGGGCATCTTCAGAGGCGGGTTACTTCACTACTAAATAGCTGTGGTGTCTATTGGCTGGTAGAGAAGTCTAAACTACAAGTTATAACACTTGAAGCCTAATTTTTTCTTAAGTTTTAGTAATCAGTGTTACAGAATCAGAAATACGGAATACAGAAATCTAGCCACAGACATAAAGATCTTATTAATACATAGGTATACAGGAAGTTTTTGCTTAATGGTTAATTTTTGAACATAATAAATAATATCATGGCTGTAACCAACAAGTTTGAACAGTATGTGGGATTTCGCATAGGAAAATGTTGACACATTATTAGTGTAGCGCTATAGTAAACTGCTTTATGTGAGGGAAGTTTACGCTACTTTCCTTTGTGGCTGATACCACAGATGAGCTCTCTTTCTCAGGGGCAAGCCCTCGAAGCGGGGTGGAGGCAGGGTGTAGTGTAACTGTAACTGTGTGCAATGCACAAGAGATTGGGTGCCAGTAATTTTATTTGCTTAAACAATAAACTGAGTTTATTAACCAAAACCAGAGTTCACAATGGAGCATGGAACAAAGAGTAAAACATAGATCAATCAATGTAACAAGGTATACTCACTGTATTAAACATAGAACGACTCTCTGAAGAGTAAAGAGTACACGTAGAGAGCAATGCAGCTTGTTAGAAGGTATTTCCCCAATCTTCAGGATTACCTTAGGTGGAACTCAGAAACTCATACTTCCCTGAGCCCTACTATGGGGTCAGTAATACCCGGGATCTTAATCCCTCTAATATCCTCGTCGGAGCTTTGAGCTGCTCAACTACATACCCTATCTATCACTCCTAGAGTGATCTATTAAAGGGTATAACTATCACTTCACTATACTCAGGCTGAGTTCCACCACCCCTAACCTCTGTGGCCTAACAGAGGAAAGGTTCAGCAGCAATGGCCCCTACCTCATGGCTTTCAAGCCCTTTTATATTATACCACAGTGCCATCTAGCATCCACTGTGAGAACTGCAGGGATGACATAAGCACAAGGTCCCCATAAGGACCCACTGAGGTGTCCATATCACTAGGGGTTTGCCTGTCTATAATGTGTAAGGGTGTCTAAGATTTTCACATCCCTACATTAGTAACATACAATAAAGTAAAAGAAGAATATAGTGCTATACCTGGGTATTATATACAATGCTTTTGTATGGAAATATAAGTTTTTACTCAGAATCCTAGATTTTTCTTGTGAGTAATGCGCAATGTCAAAATTATCACTATATGCATAGTGTTATTACATACTGTATGCATATTATGCTACATTATGCTATATTATATAAAAATTAGAAGTCATATATATTTTAGTGACCCTATGTAAGGTCTGGCTTCTTAAACTTATCTTGGGATGGCACATTAACCCCCTGACCCTCATTAAGAAGCAAAGGGGCTATTTGAGAGGGGAAGCATCTGTTTTTTGCATTGTCATTATTAGCTTTTATAACATCACAAACCAAGCCGCCTTTTGATTCTATTTCCCATGGAAAGAATCATTGCTCTTTTCCTGATTATTGATCTTAATGTTTAAAGTATTGTGGTCCTTTAACAAACTGTATCCCACATTTTTAATTGTGGTTCACCAAGATCTAATGCCAAAAGGCTTTTATTTAATTTATATGCATGGATAAAGTTTTGTTCTTCACAATTCAGTAGTGTTTTTTTGTAGCAACATTGAAATATTCATGTAGGAATGTAGGAATTTCCCTTTTTAACACATTTACAGTTTCCTCAAATTGAGTTGTATCATGGAATTATAGGATACTTGGACCTGTTCTTCTTTTGGTTGTCTCATCATAACTTAAAAAGAACTATAAAGTCTTATCCAACCAAACAGTTCTCACCAAAGCTTTAAGGAACAACAGCAAGCATTTAGAATGCTGCGAACCAATGGTGGTATGACATTCTTCATTACAGACTTTGGTAGAAAATGGTATACAAAGATTTGCATATGGTCCGAATTTGATCACTATTTTTAATAGCCCCCCCAAAAAAACCCAGAATAAAATCCATGCAACAGAAAGTGTTTGACTGCCATTTTGATCTATGGAGTGGTAAGGCTCAGAGCGGCTCAGCAACACTGCCTGAAAATTTTATTTAGAGAAAAATGAAAATGTATTTGCTAAATCTGTATTGCTATTGTATCCAAGCACAAGGACCAGGCAGGGGTGGTCTAATGACATACTAGAGTGCATAGATACAAGAGCAACAGCGCATTAAAGTTAAGTTCTTACACTTAACTTAATTCTGTGAATCCTTTCTGGAGGTTGACAATTTCTAAGTTAATCCTCAATTACTAAACCAAACCATGCTGAAAATGTTAGTTTAAGCAGCATCTGTTATAGAAAGCCCCAGGCTTGTGCAATAAGCATGGATATACTGCTAGCAAATTGACTGCATTTAAAGTGCTTTGATCTTTAAGATAGTTATATGTGTAAATGATCAGATCACATGCAGGGCTTGTATAGTGCAATAGGGAGACATGGGTCTGTTAAATATCTAAATCAGCAATCAGTATGGTCCTATACACAGGACTAGTGATGGGCGAATTTATTCGCCAGGCGCGCATTCGCGGCGAATTTGCGCGTTTCGCCGCCAGCGAATAAATTCGCGAAACGCCCGCGAAAATTCGCGGCAAAAATTCGCCGGCGTCAAAAATTCGCCGGCGTCAAAAAATGTTTTTCGAAAAACGGACGCCGGCGCAAAAAACGGGCGCCGGCGCCGGAAAAACGGGCGCCGGCGTCAAAAATGGGCGCCGGCGTCAAAAACGAGACGCCGGCACAGTTTCGCAAATTTTTCGCCGTTTTTCGGTGAAACGGCGCAAATTCGCCCATCACTACACAGGACAGTGGTCTGTTATTCAGAAAGACCACAGTTTTAGGCACAGATTATTCCTTTTCAAAAGGGGATGCTTAAAAAAATATTGTGTCATATATCATGAAGGGGATAAGAATACTGAGAAGGTAATACATCGCCCTTGCTAGCAATACAAATATTGCAATATTATTGGATGTTTGATTTTTTGTTAAATGATTATGTAAACCAGCAGGTGCAAATGAATCAAGCACTAGCCATCAGACTTTATCATTATTTGTCTGGCCTTTACCATGCTACTCACCTTTATCATTTTGATAACTTTTCTTATATTGAAAAATTTAATTAATTAATAATTATATAAATGGCCATATGATTTTCTAATGTCAGCCATTGTCCCTTAGCTGTTCACACAAAAAGTTTCTTATCTTCTCTTAAGGCCCTTATGTCCTTTCTCAGAGCATAAGGGAATGATCTGATGTTATTGGATTTATTTGAAGATAAAATAGTTTCTATTGTCTGCCTGTTAATCAGAGATACAACATTGAAATGAAAGGGGACTCGTCACCCAAAAATATTATTCAGAATCCTATTTTATCACATTAGTCAAGCAAAATGAACTTAAATTACACAATATAAATTATTTGAATCTTGTTTCCTGCAGTCTGGGAATTCATAATTATAACAATCAGGCAGGAGCCATTTTGTGGACACTGTTATTAAGGCAAGCCTTGTATCATCTCAGAATCTTGTTTGTGCACCAGAATGGGGGACCTGATGTCCATCCCCATGCCCTGGCTACACAATTAAACCTTCAAGAGAACAGGGGAATGTGGGGAGAGCAGTGATATCTAGGAAGTGCTGAATGGAAAGTGAAAGTAATTGCTTGCCCCGCCTTTATGCCTAAGGCATAGAGGAGGGGCAGAAAATATTTGATTGACAGCTGAGATTTTTAAATGAGCTTACAACAGCTATGAATGCTTTAATAAAAAATGGACTTTGGATTTCGTGTGTAATTTGAAAAGGACTTTCATTATACAGCTTTTTGTGTCTGGGTGACAGGTCCACTTTAATAAGCCTGTAAATATGACACCCAGTAAAATAATATAGCCATAGGGAACAAGCCAAAGAAGAACATCCATATATAAAATCACATATAGAATGGCCAGTAATGAAATTGCTGATGAAATTGATTCCTCTATATGCAAAATGAGGTGGATTACTGTTGTCAAAAAAATTATCTATAGTTTCATTTTCATTGCCTTCAACATTGGAAAAAAATATGGGATGCCTGAAAGAACAAATATCAACAGTTCAGTATAAAACAAGTAAAATGAGAGAGTCAGTACAATACAAAGAAAGAAGAAGTAATTGCTTTAGGAATGTGTCTTCTGACTTAATTTTGCTCCCAGGAGGCTTTAGTAAATAACTACCTTAATGCTAGTCTGGCATTAAGAACTTTTTAAATAGATTCCTCCATTTATATTCATGATGTTTCATTTCCTTGTAAAATATATTGCTTTCTGTAAGTGACTACTTTAGGTTCTTTAAAATTATCCTAAGATGGGCAGAATCTTTGCCTATGTTCGCTAGTCTTCTTATTGCTTTTAACAAGCAAATACGCAAATACGACTGGGACATTGAAGAGTAATGTTAATTGCCCTGTTCTAGTTCACTTGTAAGTGCATCCATAGCTGCATGGGAATTCTGTGATCATTTAAAAAATAAAAGGCAATAAAATTCACAGGAAAACAGAAAGGTTTTACTGCTCTATGGTAAGAAAAAAAACAGGCAATATAGTGTGACTGCACATATTGACATGAATGGCAGTTTGTGAATGGTTTACATCATAACAGAGTCATTACTGGATGGCACATGTGCACCATACATCATGTGTATGCACAGTATATAAATATAGCACTTTTCTCTTGTTCATGAATCAGGGGCAAAAGTAGACTATAATTAACAAACTTATGTTGAGAAAATGTAAAATAACAAATCAGATGGCAACAAGTTCTCATCACTATTGCAGCTGACAGGGTGTCTGCACAGTGTAACTTGGGCTGCAGATGGGCGTCTGTGCAATTAAATAAGCAGGGTTGTCTCTGCAATACTATGGGAACACTGTATTCTGAAAGAAAGAAAAACTACAGCAAATGAGAGAGAGAGAGAGAAGGAAAACACCAGCACCAGGGGTCTTTTTGCATCAAATGAGCAGTTCATTGTGTTGCATGTAACACAATATACATGCAACACAATATACTGCTCATTTGATGTGAAAAAACAATTAGGCCCTAACCATACTCCCTTCCTCAGGCCACAACGAAGGACAGACCAGCAGTTTGGAAACCATTGTTATAACAGAGTTTTGTTTCTGATCCCTCACTCCAGGTGTATTGTATTAAGCAGTAATCTGTTACACAGATATCCATATAATAAACTCCACAGACACCAATTTATATAAAGATTTGCTAAAAACCACACCCATTGAAAGGGTGCATCTTAAAGGACTAGAAACATTAAAAAAAAAAAAAATTCATTAGTATACATCAAAAAATAAACACCAAGACAAATAAAACTTTAAAATTGCAACACCTTTATTAAGAAATAACTTACCGAAATTCCTCTTCCACTCCTGTTCAGAAAAGGCAACAGGGCGACCATCCATTGTGCGGCGCTAGATTTCTTCTCCCTGGCTATCTCCCACTGTACCATCATCTGCTCCTCGTAGATCTTGTATTTTAAATTCTTGCAGGTTCCGAGTAGACACAGGGAGAGAACCAGAGCCATGACATACGCCATTGAGGTGCAGCCGCCTCACATGCTGTCAGTACAACATGAGAGATAGCCAGGGAGGAGAAATCCAGCGCCGCAGAATGGACCGTCGCCCTGTCGCCTTTTCTCAACAGGAGCGGAAGTGGAGTTTCTGTAAGTTATTTCTTAATAAAGGCTTTGCAATTTTAACGTTTTATTTGTCTTGGTGTTTATTTTTTGATGTATACTAACGAATTTTTTTTAAAAAATTTTTTTTGATGTTACTGGTCCTTTAAGGTGCAGAAAGGGATTCTGACAGCATGGAAAAACAAATGTGGAATATCAAGCTACTAGTGGCTGGAAGGACCAACAAGAAAATATAAGTCCCATAGGAGGTAGAATCTGTGGTGAACTTGTCCAAGGATTATATCACATCAGGAACCCGTATGAGAGGCATCTTCCTTCTCAGTAAGGTTCAGAAGAACCCACACCTGTATAAGGAGTCTGACTCTGAAGCAGCTTTGACAAACTTGTTTGGACTATTACTAATGTTCTTGAAGATATAGCTGCTGAGGCAATATATGAACTTCATGTTGGATAGTGAGCCAACTGGTACCTGTATTAGCAAAGGTATTTGTTATATTAAATTCCAATTTACCTGTAACCATTATGTCTGTGCTTATGGTCATTACTTTTGTGGTGGAACCACCATAAGGATTCACTACTCTAGGTGGTGGCCCAATTGTAAGCATTACCAGATGATCAATCTCTACACACAACTCCATGATGACGCCCAGAGTGACAATGGCCTTTAGGGTTTAATATAATTTTCATGTTCGTGGTCAACACTGGCTTCCATTATCTGCGCTCTGTATCATAGAAGTTGAACAGCACTGATGTAGACTGTATACTATATATATACACTGTCAATGTTAAATTCTTCTTTAAAAAAATTGAAAAGCACAACAATATTAAAGAATTGATTTTGTTAGCAAAAAGTATGATTCGATTATTTCCATAATATTAAAAATGCATACTCTACACATACTTGGTAATGCCAAACAAATGTTAATTTTTTTTTCTCTTCTTTTAACAGCTACATGATACTTATGTATATTTTCCTAACCATTTTATAGAAATACTCAGAAAAGTATATATTCTTGGGAAAGTTTAGGTTTACAAGGAAAACATACAATCTATGCAGATGTACAGTTTCACTTAGAAATGTCCTGAAAAAACACAGACATATAGTAACAAATTTAGGTTAAACTCTTTGGCACTATAGTTAGGGCCTTTAAGGCAAATAATGAGAATTTCACTTACCTTCATATCCTAAATTTAATTTCTTTAATTTCCGACATGTTAGAACAAATGGGCAGTATTTTCCTTCCCAGACTAGGAGGTAGGACCTATAACATAGCCATTCAAAAGTAATCATGACCTATATGACCACCTGACTTTCTTCTCACCCCTGCAAGAAATGAAAATCCACTGCTGCACACCACTTACTTGCATATAGGATGCATTAAATTCCCAGACTGCCTCCAAGTCCAATAGTATCCAAGCTAAGTAAGGGGAAGAAGCACACCAATTCACACGGGTTTAAGCCCTCATCTTGTTTATTGCAGACACAATGTCTGCAATAAACAAGATGAAGGCTTCAGCCTGTGTGAATTGGTGTGCTTCTTCCCCTTACCTATCTTACTTCTCACCCCTGTCATACATTTATCATAGCAGTACAGCAGGGATCCCCAACCTTTTGGACCCATGAGCAACATTCAGAAGTAAAAGGAGTTGCGGAGCAACACTAGCATGAAAAATGTTCTTGGGTTGCCAAATAAGGACTGTGATTGGCCATTTGGTAGCCCTATGTGGATTGTCAACCTACATTGAGGCTCTGTGGCTCTGTTTGGCAGTACACCTGGTTTTTATACAAATAAAACTTGCCTCCAAGCCTGGAATTCAAAAATAAGCACCTGCTTTGAGGCCAGTGGGAGCAACATCCAAGGGGTTGGAGAGCAACATGTTGCTCACGAGCTACTGGTTGGGGACCACTGCAGTACAGTAACCATCATTTATAACTTGGGATGGGAATCCCTGTATTGACATGTTGGGACAAGAAATGGAATATGATATGAAGGTAAGTAAAATTCTCATTTTCTTCTGTTGCCCTCCCATGTCAGTACAGATGGGATCTATGACCCAAACAAAAAGGGGTTGGAATAAAATGGCATACAAGATCTAATAATAACATTAAACAAACAGATGCTAAAGAAGCAACCAGCATGCAAAATGCTGATGCTAAGTCAGCCAGGCTGCAAATCAAGGATGCCAACCAGTAATTATGCATGTAATCACTGGCACACAAGCCAGCCACCATGCACACAATGCCTAGTGCACATGCCAGCCAAGTAAAAGCTACCTGTGTTGCACAAGTTAGCCACCATGCATGTAATTCACTAGCACAGAAGCCAGATACCACGCATGCAATTCACCAGCCCACAAACCACATATGCAAACCACTGGCGGATAAGCCAGCTACTGTGCATAGCCACACTGCTAGTAAGTAGGTGGTATTCAAGACAAAAAAACACAAATACAAGAATAAACAAAAGGTCAGCTATAGAATCACTAAACAGCTGCTGAATACCAATCAGTACAGGAACTACCAACTTGCCAACTCAGGGCAACTACCAGCAGCGACAATGTGAACCATAGATAAAGACAGAGTCATGACAGCCAAGAGCCATGCAAAGGCCACAGCCATCTTGATCCAAGGACCTTAACATAGACTAGTGGCCATGCAAGCCAAGAGCCATAACAAAGGCCCATTGCTACACGAGTCAAGGGCAATAGCAAAGGCCAGTGGCCACGTAAGCCAAGAACCATAGCAAAAGCCAGCAGTACTGCATGCCAAATACTAGTGAATAAAACCAGCTAGCAGATACTAGGCCGGCAACACATGAATTAAAGAGAATGGGGATCCATCAGTCAACAAAACAAGGTGTATTTGGGCTCAAGTTTGCAGCCCACCAGATAGGAATTAAATCTCAAAACAGAAAGCTTATATCTCATAGAAATGCACCACAAAAGTAGAAAATCTCGCTGTTATGTGCCGAATCATTATAAGAAAGGAAGGAGGTATAATACTGCTTCAGCAGTGCAAACCCCAGCCAGTCCTGGAAACACCTGGTATAATAAAGAACACACATACCTCTGTGTCTGCACAGAGAATTCAGGCTTACACATATAACTTCAGATATCATCAACAAAACCAGAGAAGCCAAGACAAACACATACTCCTTTCCAGATACAATTTTCTTGTCAGCAGGATGAAAACAGGCATTATTATAACTAACCCATATTCATACTTTGTGCAAACTTCTGGACATGTACATCCTATATCACATGTTTTTAGGCAGAAGTCTTGCAAAAGATTAGGAGAATGGAAGCTAAATCAGCTCAAATGCTACAAAAATTCCCACACCTGTTTATCTTCCCAATAGGCACCTCTTTGAATCTTGGTCAGTGTAGGGCATAAAACAGGGGGCTAGGACCATGGGAAGCATTTCTTCCCAACATGCGACTATTTATATATTGGGCATCAGGTAAATTCTTCTCCATTACCTGGGAATTATCCCTCTGTGTCCACCTAGAAGTAAAAAATAAATAAAGGCAAAGACAAAAGAAATACCAAAACTGTATTTGGCTTCTTTCAAGATGGAGGGAGATCCGAGGGAGATCCTACTACTCTGTCCAGTAGGACAAAAAATAACAGGTGTCTTACAGGTCACGATTCATTTTATTGGCTATGTTAAAGGTCCTACCTCCATGTCTGTACTCAAATGGAAGGGACACAGAAGAAAGAATACATACAATCTTTTGAATAGGTTATTCAATTTTCCCAGCAATCATAATTTTTCTAAATTCATTAAAAGGTTTCCTGACATTCTGAAAAAAAGGCAAATTTAGTATTTTATAAAAGCTCCTCTCGCTGGCTTGTCCGCCAGAAAGTGCTGAACATGTTAAAACATGTTCAATTATATTCTGTGGGTAAAAATCTAAAATCAGAGGCATAACTACCATACAGCAGATGGTTTTCCCATTTCCCAGCCCCTTCTGTCTGTTTGTCTGCCACAAACAATCAAGCAAGTAGACCGTCAGGTGGGAGGGGGTATGAGATACCCCCCAAATATATTTGCAATGGCCTGCCCCTTCTAGTTACTCCACAGTTTCAAATTTATTTCAACATTTGTTAAAATTGAAAAAAATGGATACAAATGCAATGGAAGTCTTATGGGACATGATGTTACATAACAAACAAGGGAAAGTTGTGCTCACCACTATTTTTTAAAACCATTAGGCGGGGGTGCAATGAGGCTGTGACCACAAAATACATATAGTCAAACACAAGAGTCCTCTGCACTCAACCCATTATCAATATATTTAAGATAAAAAATCTTACCCTTTAAACAAAACAGGGATTGTTTGTCCATATATTGCAATATATTTAAGCTGGCCAACTACGTCAAAGTCATCCCATATCTGGCCAGTCCTATGCTCAATTTTATCTGATTCATTAAGAATTCTATTGCTTCATTATACATTTTACAAAGGGACTAGGTATTACCTGCAACTTAACTTGCTGCTTTCAAAGTAAACCTCCATACTTGGCTGCCCTTTTATTAGACACCAGTGGGATCACCTGACTATAGCTGGGAAGGGTGGGAGCTACAACAACGATGACATGATGTTACATGCAATCCATGACCAATCATTAAAGTTTCTTAAATGAATGAATGTCAATTAAAGTGCTAAAAAGTGTTAAGAATTGAAGACTATGAATAACCTTTTTTAATTAATAATTATTTCATAAATCTTCCCCTAAGTGTCTACTCTTTGGTCTTCTTTCTTCCAGTACACCCTAGACTAAAAATGTATTGCTTCTAAGCTCCTTGACAGAATTTCATGAATAAAATACTGAAAAATCTGAATAAAAGATAATTTGGATGTCATTGTCCAAAAGTGAGTCCATGTGCAAAGGATGTGTGGCATTAGGAACAATAGGAGGTGCTCCAGATGTTGGCAGCTCAACAACAAAGGGTTGTACAAGCTGCAGGGTATAATGGCCTTGCTGTGGGGGAGAAGGTACAATTATCTAGAATATCCTTGGTAGTGAGTTCACTAGTGCAAGGACCAGGAATAGCATTGGTGGTAGAAAAACAATGGAAGGTGGCTGGAATTGTTCTAATAAGCTGAAGCCTTTTAGCACAAAAGACTTACAAATTACTCAAATGAGTAGCAGTTGTTCCAGTTTCTCCATTTATAGTCTGGGGATTAAGTAGTGAAGCCAGTGCTACTAAAAACATTGTTAGGGTGTCACAGTGTGGCAGTAGAGGGGCTGAACTGCAAGTAAACCTTTGCAGAATGCATCTAAGTGAGCAAAAATGGCCTATTGCGAAAAGTGGTGAAGAGTGTGGCTTTGTGCCTTTAAAGCAGTTATTCTTGGGCATTGAATTTGTATGGTTTGAGAAAGGAACATGTCTCTTCAGAAACCTTAGCAGTCAAATGTTTTTTTAAAAAAATCCTAATGCCCTGGAATCATTGTGTATTGTTTTGATAATTTGAGTAGTTATGCCACTGGTCCATAAGAGTAAAACTACAACACAAAAATGATTTTGTGTTTATAATAAATATTGGGGGTAATTACATTGCTACAAGATACTCTAAGCAATATTCTGTGCAGGTTCCTTGAATTGAATTCAGATACATTGCTTTTAAACTAATATATTATAGACTATGCTTTATAAACAGTTGAACAAACTTTTAAGTACTTGTTAATGTGAGAGACATTCTTATTCACTAAAGCTGTATTCTGTTCATAAGGTTAAGAAAATGTAAATAATTTTCATTTGACTATGCAGGGTAACACATTTTCTTACATTAATTCTTGTGATTGAAATTTGTGAATAAGTGATGATAGAGCCAGAAATTATGTCATATTTTTCCAAGTATTTAGTCATGTTGCAATTTGCAGTCCCCCACCTTTTTTTAAACAAACTGCAATGGTTTTTGATATGGACCAGAGACTCTGTTATTTCCTGTAATCTGGGAAAAGAGTATTTTGACTAAGATCCTAATTAAAAGTTATCTGGCATGTTGGCAACTTTGGCTGTGGACAACCGCCATCCCACCATTCCTTTGAATACCTTGAATGACCTTTCATGCTCTATGTTCCGACTGTAATTGCCCAGGGATGGGATCTACTCACTCATCCAGTCAAATGAACACACATTATTTTCAATGATTGAAGGATGACATTGTTCTGTACCAGGTTGGGTACACACAGTCTTGAAGTAGGCTTCTCTATCTCACTTGCCACTTCCCCTGATGATGATGTTATTCCCAGTCTATGATGATATGATATAACTTGATGATGAGGATATGATATAACTTCCAGTTTTATGGTGGTCATGACTTTCTGCTCCTCTAGAGGGTGAGCAGGATTACAGCTCAAAAAACTTGATTGTCATGCTGAATTAAACTTAATTTAGTTTTTTTACGCCTTACTTTGTTTCTACTTGCATTGTTTCCAGTATGATACAATGTCATGGAAAGAGTTTCCACTTTGTAAATTAACATTACTAATATTAACCATTTGTGTCTAATGTCTTGAATCTTTTATGCCAACCCAGTGTCCAGAACTGAAAAAACTTTTACTTGACCAACAATTTAAATATACAAAAATAATTTTGAAAAAAAGGGACCTGTTAGCACAATTTGCTAGTTTCTTTTAAACAATGTAATACATTATTTACCTATCTTGGAACCTGCTCTGTCTCAGTAGAGGAGGGGATTGCAGACTCTCGCTACCACTACTTAGCCAGAGGCAGCTTATTTTATTCAGTAAGCGCTGATTTTATTACATGATGTTTTTTTGCTAACAAAAAGACAACAGAAATAGAAGGCTGGAATTTTCTGGTCTAGAAAAAGAATCAACCATAAGCTTTCTGTTAAAAAAAAACCTGCCAATTTGCCATCCAAAAAGTTTTGCATGATGTGTTGCCTTTGATTGTGAGCCCTATCGGCACATATACATTTGCAAGTGAAATGCAATTTCAAATGTAATTGCCATGTTTTTTCCCACAATACAATGTTTTCTCTTAGAATTCCAGCATCTTCAAGGCCACAAGGGGGCAATCCACTTGACACAATTACTCTGCCCCTGGCGTAATTGCATCCGGTTCACCTAAATTAACACAACTGTGCACACATTTCACCACAAATCGGAAGCATTTGTGCATCTGGTATTATCTCCAGTATTCGATATGCAAGCGACTGCACTCAATTCAAGTGCACTTGCTGACATAAATGAGCACTTATAGATGTCTTTTCTGCTGCATAAATTATCAGATTTTCATGGAGAATTGGCCACTGAGTGAAAATGATGAGTTTTTAAAATATTTTTTTCTATAAAACTTGTAAATTTGAAACGCTAGTTCAAATACTCTGAATTCCCAACCCAGAATTCCCAACCCAGAATTTCCAAGCTCTACAACTCCCAGATGCTGGGACTAAAGTAAATAAGATTATTGAGTTTTTGTTCATTTATAATTCATTAAAATGTAATAGTCAAAAAATAAAATGTTAAGTTTTATCCAAAGTAGCACAAATCTTCACAAATGCACAATAGAGGGAAAGAAAACATATTAATATGTATGAATCAGTTTAGAGCACACATCTGTATGCTAAATGAACTCTAAACTTGCTAAATGTTAGGTATGAACTCCAATTAATCAGTGAGATGATAGGTACAAAAGTGTGAATTTAACACATTTTCGCTTTGTTGATTTATTACACACCTTTCTAAATATGTCTCATAGTCACCTCAGTAGATTGATGGAAAATAGCCAGGTCAACCGAAGTGTTTACAGAAAGCTTTTGACTTTTTACCCTATTCATTCACTAGTGCTCACAGATGCAAATGCTGTTCAAAACTAATTTGCAGCTTAGTACATAAATGTATGGGGTTTCACATTTGTCAGTATAAGGGCAAGTGTGATATCAGTATCTGTAAGTAAGAGCAAATGTGTAAGGGTTTACCTCTGTGGCTATGATCTTATTGGACCTATTTATTAAACCTTGAATTTTACAGGTCAAGTTTTTAAATGGGGAAAAATATATTATACCCCAAAGATGTTAAAAATCAGAATTTGAAAATACTCAAGCTAAAACCTGACGAAGGCATGTAGAAGTCAATGGCAGGTGTTCCTTTTACAATTTGAAGATGTTTCTTGAAATCGTAATCTGTGCTGGTTTTCGTACGATAATCCGAAAAAGTCATACAATTCAAGCATCAAATTCAAAAAAGTCGTACGATTAGAATTGTGGCACAATTTTGTTGAGACTTTACCTGAACCGACTTTTCCGATCTTATTTTTTGATAAATTAGGTAAATTAGTGGATAAGAGTTAGGTGGACTTAATTAAAGAAAATTTAAATTCTAGTTTTAGTATATGCCTCCTATGTGTTAGGATGAGTATCTGAGGATATGCATTTATGAATGTGTCTTTGACACATGTAGCACTAAATTCTAAGCTGTCATATTTCATTTTACATCATTAGAGTAACAAGGCACAACATAATTTAACTGGGTGTTACGTATTCTTTATGCTGCCACAAGCTTCATTTCAACCTAATAATATAAACCTGGCATTGATTACAGTGGCATTGTTCTCCAATGAAAATATACATTCATATAAAGCAGCATGAGACATTGACAGGCAAAGACATTTCGCTGGCATAGTTAATTAGCTTGAAATGGCTAATACTCATATATCAACTAAGTGAATGAAAACAACGGTAAATTTAATTCCTCACTGCTAAATGCAAGACATTTTCTTCTCAGTGCAAAATAGGTACTTGGGGGGGTTCAGTATGTAATAATTATTAAATAATGCTGTGTATCCAGTAGTGCAAAATGCTCTACTGGAGCTGGAGAATATCCATTACTTATGTAATTCCCTGCCAAAACATTGCATTTATTATTTTGCTTGCAGGAGCATTCCCTAACAATATATGGTCTTATCTAACTCTACATATATACTCCCTGTCCATATATTACTGTTCTTCCCTTATCTGCATGTATGTTACTTGCCCACACTTGCCCATGTCTCACTTCTCTGCACTTAGGCTTCCTTCTCCCAAATAGCCTTCTCATTCTCCCATACTGGCCACACATGGCCTTGCCCCTTGTCCTCAGGTCTTGCCCACACAGTAAAGCTGACCACATGTAACAAGGTCTGATTGTTTGGCCAGGTCACAATATGAAAGGCTAAATCAGGCATATTTGACAGGTTCTCAATTAAAAAATTGGATCACAAAGAGGACTCGTGCGGATAAGCCTGCCCTAATGTAGGAAATTCCCATTTAATTTCACCTGTATACCTCTATATTTGAACTTAATAAAAAAAACATTAAAAATAAGACACCGTCAGCACTAGATAGTAATGTATTTCGATATAAAGCTGCTTTTAAAGGAACAGTAACACCAAAAAATGAAAGAGTT
Source organism: Xenopus laevis (assembly GCF_017654675.1). Taxonomy (NCBI): domain Eukaryota; kingdom Metazoa; phylum Chordata; class Amphibia; order Anura; family Pipidae; genus Xenopus; species Xenopus laevis. The sequence continues at coordinate 58,240,666 of NC_054371.1, forward strand.
TTAAAGGAATGACAATATAATATAATGTTGCTCTGGTGTGTTTGCTTCAGAAACACTACCATAGTTTGTATAAAGAAGCTGCTGTTTAGCCACGGGGGTAGCCATTTAAGCACAGGATACACAGTAGATACAGTAACAGTTAAATTCTGAAGAATCCCATATATGCTACATAGATTATCTGGTATATTTAGCTTTGAATGGCTGCCCCCATGGCTACACAGCAGCTTGTTTATATAAACTATTGTAGTGTTTCTGAAGCAAACACAACGTTTTACTAATGCTGCACAACAGGACATTATATTTTCATTACTTTAAAAGACTTTACATTTTTGGTGTTACTGTTCCTTTAATATGTAGTGTTGAAATTTGCACGTAATTAACTTCCTAATTCAATGGATATGATCTACTACTAGCATTACAGTATTCTATTTGCATGATACCATATTAGCTTAACTGAATACTCTTCTGGCCTGGCACAGTGTATTATAATTGCTGCTGGCTGGAGTGGTCCCAGCATAATGTACTTTCTAGATACAGAAATGCTGACCATGGGGTATTGATTCTTAACTAGAGATGAGTTCTTTCACCAAAACAAATTTTCTACAACTAGAAATTCAAAACCTCAAAGTAAATAAAAGACTATTTTACCTTTTATACAAGGGTAATTATATGATGTGGTTATAAAGTAGAATAATTCTGAAAGGTCTCTGATGAAATGTTTATGAAAATGGGTTAGAACTGTTTGCTTGGCGGCTTAGGGCAGAAGGATGAATAAATACAGTGGTGAAGGATGAAGGGTAGAAAAATCAAGTGGATGAAAGGTAATGATGGTAAGAAAATGAACAATGGAGCAAAATAATTTAGAAAGATCCTGTATGTAATACAGCAAGAGAAGAAAGAAAGGAGAATGTAGAAGGAGTGTATACTTCTAAAGAGCTTTACATGTCCAAGCCTCTATCTATTTGTTCTTTTGAAGAACTTTTGGCAACATGAAATATACTCATGGAATGAAAATTCACAATTATAAGAGTTTCTTATTGAGTTTTGAAATATAAATATTTTCATTAGACAGATTACATTACAATTGTAACTGGACACATTGATGGCACATAAAGGACTTTTTAACCGTGTTTTTAGTAAAATCTTATTAGATATAAAAATCTCTGTTACAAATGACAATAAATACAAGGGATTGTTTACAGCCACAGTTGCACACGAAATGCACACAGTTGTTGCACAAATTGACAGCATCAAAATTCAGTTATTGCATTTCTGCATAATTTGATCAAGACTTAGGGGCAGATTCCCTAAAGGGCGAATTGTCGCCAGTGACCACTTCACACATATCGCACCGCTTTACCTGGAGAAAACCAGTTCCCCAAAAAAAGTTTGTTAGGACTTTTGCAGGCAATCCCGCTTCAAAAAAGGAAAAATCACCAGCGCTTTTGTAACCTGGTCGGAGGTGGCAAATGTCAAGGTAACGTTCAGTAAAATTCGCACTTTACTGAATTTGCAGAGTAACGACCTTTCGCCAGAGCGTAAAGTCGCCTGGCGATAGAGTCCAAATGAACGATCTTTTTTACTAGCAAATTGGCACCTGCGAATTGTTGCTAGCGTTAGCCTTTTTGTCCTTTAGTGAATCTACCCCTTAGATTGTAAGCTCCAGGTGCTAATGCGAATGATGTATAATCTCTACATATAACTTATACATATAATAATAATATATTATATATATTCAAAGTGAGCATGTCTTTTAACTATACAGAATAAAATGTATTTGAAATCTGGCACCTTTTTTGTTTTAAACTAGAATTCCAGTAAATCCATCCAGCAAATTTAACAATCACTGCAAGCAAGGAAGTATTAAGTGCTGCACGCCAAATTATTACAGCGCTTGTATAATTATAAAATTGTGTTTGTGGTTAGACTTGAGGTGTGCATACTGATTTCCCCAAATAATTGCTCTGGATATTGCTTGCATTTCTAGCACAGCATTCGTTTCCATGTGCTCAAAGAGGAGATTACTATAAAGTTATTTATGACACCTTGGCCTGTCTGGAATTCATTACCGTATAGATTGCACAACCATAAAAATTCAGAACTTGCTTGTTATGTTTAAAGCAAACAAATTTCCCCATCGGGGGTTTAGCCTTCATTCGCTGATTTCATAATTCTCAGGGGCCAAAGAGAATCACATTAGATATCAGAATATATTCCAAAAGATATCAATTAAAGCTGTATAAGCTCATCAAAATGCCATTTTTATTCTAAGATTCTTCCAAATTTCTAATAATAGACATGATACTGAAAGCATGCCAAAGCTGGGGCCAGGTAGGCTAAACCAAGAATTACAATACTGATATTCAATCAGTCTTTCTTTATACTTTTGTATTATCATTATTATTATTATTATCATATGTATTTGAAAAAATTGCAAATAATTATGTGAAAGCATACTTCCCATGTGGCTTTTATGCATAAATTTGCCACAAATGAACACCGAAAGGAGCTGTAAACTAGACCCCATCAAAGAGTACCTGCATGGTGTATAGTTTAAAAATGACTACAACCATCGTGTGACCTAGGCCATCTAGGAAGGGTTATGTCTTGCTAACTCTTTCAAATGAAAGAAGAACTATATATTTCTTTTATACACACAGATATCCCATGGGTCAACCATGTGCCAGGGCTCTAAAAAAAATAATCTTTCAAAATTCTTCCAAGTCCGCTGTGTTATGATTTCATCTCATGAAATACAACACCTTTTCATTAAAACTCCAACAGTGAAATCCTACTGGATCTTTTCCAGGCTTAAATAATAATAAGCAGTTATATTGATTCTTAGAATAGTAAAAACTGGATCACTATCAGATGGTATAGTCTGGTACTGATGCTACAGACTTTCTTTGAATAGGAATAAGCAGGTTGTGTAATTCCCTAATAGCAGTCTATCAATAATGGAAACGAACATTTAAACTTAAATGTGATTTGAGCATAATTGCATACAGAGTCAATGTTCAAGAGAGAGAATGGTAAGACAACATCAATAGGAACTAATAAACATTTAACAAAGGAGGACAAAGACGGCAAATGTCTATGGAAAGATTTAACTTGGGATTTTATGGCTTAACTTCCCAAATTAGTTTTTTGATCCTCCTATACTTTTTCCATCATTAGTACAGTATTAGGAAGTCTTAGTTCATTAATGAACACTTAATTCACCAAGCAGTTTACATAGGCACTAGATAGAGTTATCCAAGATACCTATGTTTTCTAAACTACTATAATTATTGGCTAGGAGTTGAGATGTCAATGAAGGGTTTTGGCAATAAATGTGGTACATGACGCCAACTAAAAATGTTACTTGGCAAACACATTTTACAAATCCAGCAAGCAATTTCTGGTTATTTTATGTCTTCACCCTATACTCCCTTTTTAATCAACGCAGATCTTGCTGTGAAAGAATGTACTGGATAAAGGAGGTTTTAATGTATTGTTTGATTTATATGTATTTTTCCTCTATACACAGCTAGGTGGAAAGATGCAAATACCACTGGAATTCATTTTCATTTGTGAAACTGTAGGGGAGGAATTAGCAATATCATCATATAGCTATTCCGAGTTGAGAAGTAGAGTGGTGGTGATCTCATTCGCCCGTTTTTGTAAATGCCTGCAGTAAAAGCAAGTGTTTTTAGCGAATTGGCTAAGAAAATGCTTTTTAAAAGTACATTTTTTGTTTTTTAACAACCCCAGTTATTGAGTGTAATTTTTAAAACTATTTCATGTACTATATCAAATTTATCACTGTCAGATTTTCACAAAGTGGAATAATTTATAGTGGACTAATTAAACTTGTCCAAGCATGGCACTAAGATAGCTCCTTCAACAGGTGAAGGGCAGGGGAAGGCTCCAATCCCACTGGTTAATATAGAACAGGCGTCAGCAACCTTTACTATCAAAAGAGCCATTTTGCCCCCTCTTCCACTAAAGAAAAATAGTCTGGATCCGCAAAACATAACACAGCTTATAAACTTTTAAAAGTTTTAACCTTTTTTTAATTAAAACAGAAGTACAGTGTGTATGTGTAGGCCTACTTTGAAATAAATTAAACGCTGAATAGCCCTATTAAATGCAAGTGTTCTGATCTGTTTAATGTGGCTTCTGTTTCTGAAGTTCCATGCTGATCTTTCCTCTCTTGTCTTGACAGTGTGGCCGCAGTTAGGACCATGATGAATCATCTTGCTGCGGCTCGGTCTTGCCTGTCACACCTGGGACGTCTATACAGCCCTCGCACCTGCTGGCGGCTTCCTGAGTGTGCGACCGCAGTAAGCCAACAGTTAGCTTACCGCAGCTGCACACTCAAGAAGCCGCCAGCAGGTGTGAGGGCTGTATAGACGACATGACAGGCAGAGCTGCAAGACCGAGCCGCAGCAAGCAGGATGAAGAGCCGCATGAGGCTCCGGAGCCACGGGTTGCCTACCCCTGATATAGAAGGTAAGGGGTGTATAATTATGACATTGGCTTTTTTTCCTGTGTTTTTTCCAAGCACAAAAGACCACATTTTCCCAAATTTTGCCATGAAACCGTACCAAGTGAAAAAAAGTGCTAATCCCTAATCAGAATTACTGAAAAATCAGACTGCTACCACCTTTATCACTGGTCAGCTTCAAAATCAGAGCAACAAGCAGAGAGCCTGGGTAGGCCATAAATTCTCTGCTGAGTTATTTACTTATTCAGCTGCTGCACAGCTTTGGATGCTAACTTTCCTTTAGAGGCTATTTGTAGCCATTCTGTTTTCTTTAAGTGTTGTAAAATGTTGGCTTGAGCTTTGCTTCTTGTCAAAGCCTCTGATTCTCATTTTGCACAGAAATGCCTGTAACAGATGCTGTAGCAAATATCAAGGGGAATATGTTCCAGTCAGTGTCCAGCAGTGACCCCAATGGCCCTTGAAGAAAAGCACCAGGTCTGAGTATGGAATAACTATTCTACCAAGATTGCCAGAGTCAATGTCAAAGAAAGCTGGCTTTATAATTACAATATTTTTACACTTTATTGCTTATGCATTCCTTATATATTTTAAGAAGAACAGGCCTTTCCTATTTCAGATATTTTTAATTTTAAATATTTTTTCTCATCTAGTCTTCAATATATTTTTTTTAACCAGTGCTTGTAACTGTGGCACTGGATGCTGTTACTGTTACAGCGTGTGTACAGTATTACAGTGTGAGTGGAGAAGATATACATGTTTCTGCAATTAACTCAACCCCACCCCCACCCCAAACAAGTCCAAAACAAAAACAAAACCTCTCCAGGTAATGGCATATATATAAATAGAACCATGAATATCCTGTAAATGATATCTTTATAAACAGTGCTTAGTGATGTCATCAGTTATAATCAGTGCTTAGTGATGTAAATCCAGTTAATCATCATGGAACTCCACTTTCTATTTTACAATAGGATATACATTATTAAATTAGCACATAAATCAGATTAAATAAACAGTACATTCTATATGAAGAGTTTTACCCTGTAAGTATTTCTCTGTAAATGCTCAGTTAATTAAACTGGCATATTGTATTCTGCCTAGACTCCATTGTGATTATAGGTCTCTAGTGGTTAAATAGTTATGAAAATAATTTAGGGGGTTATTTACTAAAATCCAAATTTGTCTGAATTTTTTTATAAGAGAAAATTCGACCAAATGCCCGACCACAATTTTGCCTTATTGATCATTAAAATAACTCGAAGAAATCGGGATCGGGAAAAAAAAACTCGATAAAACTGAGCAAAAACCCAAATCATACAATTTTTCCGGACCTTTCTCCTGAATCGCTCGATTTTTTTTCGAGTTATTGCCTGAAAACCAGGGCTAAACCCAGCACAAACCACGATAACTTCAAATTGGCATGGGACATCTGGCATTGACCTCAACAGGTTTGAGTTGGCGGATTTTCAGATTCTGTTTTTTTGCACAAAAAATTTGAGTTTTTGCCCCAATTTTACAAAATTTTACAAAACTTTGTATATAGCCCCCCTATATGTCATGCTTTATCTGAAAATGCTTTAAAACCTAGTGAATAAACCAGTAGAGTATTCCATGAAAATGGAAAAGCCAGAAGCCAAGAAACACGTGGATTCCATCCCAGGATTCCCTTTGCTTTGCATACAAACAAGAAAGTGCTGCTCACTATACAGTAATGTAACAGTAATGTTTGAAGTACAGAAGTGTCAGACATAGGAGTGCTTTTTTTTTTACTCATAAGGAACAACAAAACAACATATTTAACATTTCCTAAATATAAGGCATGAATGTCCATTAAAATGTTGCCTACTATTCCTTTCCCTAATAGTGTTGCCTAATAAGAATAAAAAATATAAATATAGATGCAGGCTGCATTATACAAGATGTAAACAAACCAATACATAACAAGTACTTACAAACCACAGTATAAATTTGCAAGTGCAAAATATCAGATTACTATTTCCTGATATAGGATTATCTGTAGACTTGAGTGAATTTTTTTGACAGCCATGGATTCAGGGCAATATTATGCATTTTGCCATCTGCAAATTTTTTCTCTAGATTGTGGAAAAACAAGGAAAAATTTGCTGCAACAAAAATGTCGCCAAGATAAAATAGTCACCATAAGAAAGCACGCCATTGACTTTAATGCATTTGGACAAAAAAGAAGTTCCATAAGAAAAACGCCCATTAACTTTAATGCATTTGGATGAAAAGTCTAGACAAAAAATTTGCCACAAGTAAAAATGCCAATTTACTTTAAAGGGATATTGTCATCAGAAAACATGTTTTTTTCAAAACGCATCAGTTAATAGTGCTACTCCAGCAGAATTCTGCACTGAAATCCATTTCTCAAAAGAGCAAACAAATTTTTTTATATTCAATTTTGAAATCTGACATGGGGCTAGACATTTTGTCAATTTCCCAGCTGCCCCTGGTCATGTGACTTGTGCCTGCACTTTAGGAGAGAAATGCTTTCTGGCAGGCTGCTGTTTTTCCTTCTCAATGTAACTGAATGTGTCTCAGTGAGACATGGGTTTATACTATTGAGTGTTGTTCTTAGATCTATTAGGGAGCTGTTATCTTGTGTTAGGGAGATGTTATCTGGTTACCTTCCCATTGTTCTTTTGTTTGGCTGTTGGGGGGGAAAGGGAGGGGGTGATATCACTCCAACTTGCAGTACAGCAGTAAAGAGTGATTGAAGTTTATCAGAGCACAAGTCACATGACTTGGGGCAGCTAGGAAATTGACAATATGTCTAGCCCCATGTCAGATTTCAAAATTGAATATAAAAAAAATTTGTTTGCTCTTTTGAGAAATGGATTTCAGTGCAGAATTCTGCTGAAACAGCACTATTAACTGATTAATTTTGGAAAAAAAAAATTTCCCATGACAGTATCCCTTTAATGCATTTGGAGTGAGAAAAATTGTTGTGCACGTAAAAAAATTGCTGGCGTGAAAATTTTTTGACGCCCATTGACTTCAATGTGTTTCGCACATCACTAATTATCTGTCCTATAAATATAAATAAAACATAACAACTTAGAGGTAAAACTAAAAAGGCTTTTTTACAAATGCAAGTCATGGTGCTAAGAGCACATTTAAGATTCAGATCTCCCTTTTTTCTTGGGCAATGGGCCAGATCCAATTCAGTGAGAAAAAGTTATGTCATGGTTTACCATGTGAAAACTCATGGGCGACATTCAATTTGAGGAGAAATAACTTTTCACCTAATTCAGTTCTATTTTTTCCCATATATTGCACAATAAATAATTCCTGGGTGCTTCTATGCTTAAACTTCTGTTTTTTCATCTGTGTCTTTTTAGCTATATAAACAGTCCTTTTCAAGAATTCAACACATTTAACATTCAGACGCTCACCTATTATATACTATGGTTCGGGTGCTTTAGCAACAAAACCGACGCTGGTTTAATATCATGCACAGTTCTTGAACACAGGGACACTCATCTCTTTCCAACGGTGCTGAGCCCCGAATCCGTAGTAAGGGGAGAAAATTGTCCAACCAAATTTCAACTCTTAGGGGCAGATTTATCAAGGGTCGAATTTCGAGGGTTAAAAAAACCTCGAATTCGACCCTCGAAGTAAAAATCCTTTGAATTTGAATACCGAATTCGAAGGATTTTGCGCAAAAAAAAACGTTCAATCGAACAATAAAATCCCTTGAATCGAACGATTTGAACGATTTTAATCTATCGATCAAAGGATTTTTATTCGATAAAAAAAACTTAGAAAAGTGCTGGGGAATATCCCCATAGGCTAACATTGCACCTCTGTAGGTTTAAAGTGGCGAAGTATTTTTTTTAAAGAGACAGTACTTCAATTATCGAATGGTAGAACGATTTTTACTTCGAATCGTTCGAATCATTCGATTCGATCGAATTTAGTACCCAAAAAAATACTTCGAAATTCTTCACTCGAGTTTAGTAAATATGCCCCTAAGGCACGCAGTGACGAACTTCTTGGAGGCGATTTTTAAACAATGTGAAATAAAGCTTTTTTTACAATTCTGCATTGCCTTTAAGAAGTTCGTGAGTGCTTGCCTAAAAGTTGAAATTTGGTCACACCATTTTTTCCCATAGACTTGAATAGAGTTTTTATGTGATAAACAGTGAGGGGAAAAAAAAAAGTTTTTCTGCATCTCAAATTGAATCTCATCCATGACTTTTCACGTGATAAACGTTTATCTCCTGGTTTATCACATGAAAACTCATGGACAAAATTCAATTCAAGGAGAAAGCTTTTTGCCAAATTCAATTGCAGTTTTTTTCCATAGACTTTATATATGTTTATATAATAGTTTTCACGTGATAAACAGTAAGATAGGTTTTTCTGAATTGCATCTCAAATTGAATCTCATCCATTTTCACGTGATTTTTCCTCCCTGATTTTTTTTCTCACTTAATGGAATCTGGCTCATAGTAGGAAGGAGGTCCCTGCCAGGGATTTGCACAATATATATGATTGATTTCCAGTTAGCACCCTGCTAATGCTATTAAGGAGAGGAAAGTGCCGGTATCAAACATTTGTATATATATATATATATATTTTTTTTTTTTAGTGATAAATATCTGTATTTAATATAAGTAATATCTGAAAGCGTCCATTGGTATTTACATTATTAATTTTAATTGCATTAATTTGGAAGCAACTTGACTGGTTAAGGTGTCAGAGCATTACTGCACCTTTAAAGTTATACCACTACTAGCAGGATATTTTTAAAATGAACAGCATTAGTGAGACAATATGTTTGCATTTAGCAAGTTATGTTTACTACTTACTTATTATTAAAGATTAACACAACACAGGCTTATCTGTCGGGAAGGGAGGCAGGAACACTAATGCGGAGAGCGCAATTGCCCTCTCTCGCATTAGTAAAGCTGAATTTCTGGTTTGAAAAACAGAAATTCGGCTCTCAAAGGTACCAGGAGCGGCTTTTTGCCGCCCCTGGAAACCTCTCCGGCGTGCCACCTGAAGCGAGTTTCTCAACTCATTGGCAGTGCGCCCCTGGTTTCCCAGTTCCTCTCCAACTACTGTATGTCAAAGGGATCTTTAACAACCTGTTTAAATTAATGGCTTAAAGCTCAAAATAATGCATATCTACATATTAGTTTCAGAATCATGTTGGTTGTGCTTCTTTAGCAATAATACTATTTGCATACACTACTATTACAGGACACTGTTTGATGGTACTCTTGTCTTGCAAGTGCCCTTGAGTTTTTATCCTTCCCGAAAAAACAAAGTCTGCCAGCCAGGTAGTATAAAGTGAATTATGATTCATTTAAATTAGCCATCTGACGTATTCAAATAACACATACAAGTGTTTGAAGGTGTAGTCCAGCTTGATATATCTAATGTCAGGGCCAAACATTTCTAAAATATTTAAGTCAAGCAAAGCAGTCTGTGGAGCCATTGGGCATAGCAAGACCATCATAAAAATCCAATTGGAGCAGTATACAAACCATGGGCTTCCATATGGACAGTTCTAATATAAAGGAATCAGTTCATTTATTTTAATAATACAAATTGAACCTACACCTTTACATAAAGATTACAGATGTAGAACTTTTGGCTTCCTAGAATTTTTACTTTTTTTAATGTAATCCTTTTTAAATTGATCATATGGCTAAACTTTTCCTATTATAATTTAAACAGTAGTATTTAACAAACTGTGTGCCATCTAGTGGTTGCACTGTGCAACAATAATGGGTAGTAGTCAATGTAAGAAACTGTGAGACACACAAGGTTTGAGTGCACAACAGAAAACAACATTAAGTAACAACTATACAACCAAAATCCATTCAGAAAATACTGGTTTTCTTTTATAACTGTGGTGGCAAGCAAGGTTGAATACTTTGCAGCAATCTGAAACACCCCTCAAAACTATATGAATTAATAATATATATTGATTACACTGACATATTTGCAATCATCCTTTACTGGTCAGCTACTATTTGCTTAACATAACTACCCTCTTCTGGGCCCGGATGCAGCATGTGCACCAGGCCCCCCTCCAGATGTGCGGTTTCCTTACTGCGTTTGCAGTGGCATGGTCTCCTGTGGGCCCTGGTCACTGGGTACCAGTTGAAAAGCCTTATGTGGGAAAAATAAAAAGGTTTGCAGATCCAGAGTTTGTGCATCCCAACAGATTTTCCAAATTGTGCAAAGAAAATGGATGTGTGAGCTCTGGATGGCATTTCTGGATGGGGCATTCTTTCTAGTACTGGTGGGGAGCAGAACAGGGCAAGACCTAGGCAAATTTAGGAAAGCAAATAAGGTGATCTGTTGTCCAGATCGCTGCAAACAGTGTCGAACTTGGGTATTCCAGACCACTAGGGCTGCTGCTTTGGGTCCCCCCACCCCAGTCACCAAACTCCAATCAGCACCTCCAACTGCTGCCACTCCCTTCCACTGCAGTCGTTTAGTGCTCGCAGCTTCCTTCCCTCTTGCGGCCATGTTTAGGGGCAAGGGGATACTGACACTCGTAGCTTCAGCTGGAGGAAGCAGGCTGGGGTCAGCGGAGGTCTTAAAGGGCAACTAAAGTCTAAAATAGAATAAGGCTAGAAATGCTGTATTATGTATACTAAATATAAACATGAACTTACAGCACCAGCAGCCTAATAAGACAAATGATTTATGCTTTCAAAGTTGGCGCAGGGGGCTGTCATCTTGTAACTTTGTTAGACATTTCTGCAATATCAAGACTCGCACATGCTCAGTGTGGTATGGGCTTCAGTTGGGAGGTTAAGCTTAGGGATCGTCATAAATTATCAAAACAGCACAAGTCAAATAATATCTGCCATAGAAGCCAATACAGCAAGACTGATTAATAATCAGAATATACAGACTGCACTGCGTCTCTGGATACAAATCTCTACAGGGAATCCAACAATGCTACTCGAGTTCTGAGAAGTAAGGTGGGGGGGCTCCCCCTGCCATTTGAAAGTATGATCGTTTACCTGCACAGCAGTTGGGGACCATCTGACAATTCCTATCCACAGCAGTAAAAGAAGGGGGAATTGCAATGCATACAGTCAGGTTTATGATAAAAACTGTAGACATCTTTTAATTAAAGTATATTGGAGATAGATTTCTTTTTCATTAAAGAAAGTAAAAATGGGATTTTATATTTTTGCCTTTACATGCCCTTTAAGGCCCACTAGGGACGGGGCCCACCAGATTTTTTTATCGGTGTCCTCCCGGCCCAGTTCGACTCTTGTCCCAGGGTTTGGCACGCGATTGATCAGGTAGACACATTTTTGAGTGGGGCTGGGAATGACCCAGCTGTCTTGGTACATATTGTACTAATTACATAATTAATGGTAGGTGGAGTAGTAGGCCTTAAGATTAAGGAAAGGTCTTCCAATGTAATTTTTTTCAGAAATGTTACCTGTGCCACGTGCAAGTTTAGACAACGAGAGCTTTGGAAGATAAATGCTTGGCTAAAGTCATGCCCCCATATATACAATAAAATGCCCTAAGTGTGCCCAGGAGCAGTAACCCATAACAACCAATAAGATATTTGCTTTTAAACAGGTGTAAATGCTTACTACTGATTGGTCGCAATGGGTTACTGCTCCTGGGCAAATTTAGTGTCTTTTCTTACGTAACCCCCTTGGTATAGGAAAAGGGGTTTGGGTTCTTAGAGCACTGGGCTATGTTACAATATATATAGTCGTGACAGATTGCACCTCAGTAGAAGGGGGTCCACTGTGCTAAGGAAAATAATGGCTAAGAGGCTGGAGGAGTGTTTAAAGGGATACTGTCATGGGAAAAAAAAAATTCAAAATAAATCAGGTAATAGTGCTGCTCCAGCAGAATTCTGCACTGAAATCCATTTCTCAAAAGAGCAAACAGATTTTTTTGTATTCAATTCTGACATCCGACATGGGGCTAGACATTTTGTCAATTTCCCAGCTGCCCCAAGACATGTGACTTGTGCTCTGATAAACTTCAATCACTCTTTACTGCTGTACTGCAATTTGGAGTGACATTCCCCCCAGCCTTTTCCCCCCCCAGCAGTCAAACAAAAGAACAATGGGAAGGTAACCAGATAACAGCTCCCTAACACAAGATAACAGCTGTCTGGTAGATCTAAGAACAACACTCAATAGTAAAAACCCATGTCTCACTGAGACACATCCAGTTACATTGAGAAGGAAAAACAACAGCCTGCCTGAAAGCATTTCTCTCCTAAAGTGCAGGCACAAGTCACATGACCAGGGGCAGCTGGGAAATTGACAAAATGTCTAGCCCCATGTCAGATTTCAAAATTGAATATAAAAAAATCTGTTTGCTCTTTTGGGAAATGGATTTCAGTGCAGAATTCAGTTTTGGAATCTGACATGGGACTAGACATGTTGACATGTTGTTCCCCAGTCATGTGACTGACAAACATAAATCACTCTTTACTGCTGAACTACAAATTGGAGTGATATCACCCCCCCCCCCTCGGTTGCTCCCAGCAGATTATCAACAGAATAATGTGACAGTGACAGGATAACAGCTCCCTGACACCTGCATTGCTATGTGTAAATATGAGAACAGCACTCAATAGTAAAAATCCAAGTCCCACTGTGACTCCTTCAGTTACATTGAGTAGGAGAAAACTATCTGAATGCATTTCTATTGTTAAATGCAGGCTCTTACTGAAAGCACAGGATCAAGCACAAGATGGCTGTCTACACACCAATATTACAGTTGAAAAAATGCATACAGTATGTTGGTTCTGGAATAAAATTTTATATGGTAGAGTGAATTATTTGTAATGTTAATAGTGTACAAACTACACCATAAAATCATGAAGGAATCCCTTTAAAATGGAGCTTAACAGCTTTACATGTCAGTATATGCCCCTATTAGCAAAACCCTTGTGGTTTGATAGAAGCATTAGTGTTGAGGTTTGTAAGAAAGAATATTATGAACATAATTGAATGAGGAAAAACTCTTTTTTACAATTGGGTGCTATTCTCATATCTACCACTAGGGAGCACAACCTAGGTTGTGGTACAATATAAAGGGAAGGGGAGAAACAATAGCTGTCACAAAGAAGTTCCATCCTGAAGTGTTGGCTGTTTCTCAAAGCTCAAAATCAGGCACAGTGCACTGAGAAGGCTGCCTCCACACCAGTATTACAGCTAAAACATTTGTTGGTTGAAGAATAAAATTCTAAGTGGTAGATTGAATTATTTGCAATGTAAACAATGTAATTTAGAAATAGAAATAATGACAGAATCCCTTTAGTACCATGGAGTTTTTTTGCTGTTGACAATTTACTTGAGCTAAGTCCTCTGCACTAATACCGAGTAGGTCCTAAAACAATACTCAATACTTTCAATAATTATCCAGTTAACAGTGGAAGAATATTTTAAAATATGATTTCCCGTAGCCAGTTGATATTTTGTTGGATTTGGCATAGCAAAATCTGAAGGCTAGGAGGACAAAAAATATGGATATTGATCAATATTGAATAGATCAGAATAGCCCAACGAACTGTTTGACCAGTTTGATCAATTTAAGTTCTAATGTTTGAAAACCTTCTGGATTACCAAATCTGCTGGAACAGGTAATGGGGCAATGTATTAGCACATTAAAAATAATAAAGGTAATCATCTTGCAGTGTATTATTTATTTACACTTACAGTTATCTCTTTGTAAAAGTCCATTTAGAATACTTTTTGAGACCTGCTCGAAGGTGTTTTTTTATACAAATATATGACTTTTCCAGTAAGAACTTTTATTATACTTTCTTTGCACAAACTATGTGCATTGTTTTCACTTGCATACTAAGAAAGATTGACTGTAGAAAGTACAGATGTCTCCTATTGCTCATATTTTTTCCTGTTAACTACGTTTATTTAAATCCCTCAAAACATGTAAAGTGGGCCTTTAAATCACAGACCTGTCTATCAATGCAGCTGTATCTTACGTAGATACGGAACAACAAGCATTCCCCTTTGGTGAGATGTGAGTTGCACCTCAATGGCAAATACATCATGTGTGACATTATGTCTGACAGAAGTGTGGTGGTATTACATAACACAATCTTTGTTAGCTGCAAGTATAAGATTACACTTTTATACAGTAGAGCCTGATTGTTAAATTTACTCAGACTCCGTTTCTCGAAACAGTGGGGATCAACAGAAAAAAAACAGTTTTCCAATGTTCTTTGTGAAACAGATATACTAAATTTCTAAACAATAAGGGGCACATTTACAAAGCTCGAGTGAAGGATTCGAATTAAAAAAACTTCGAATTTCGAAGTGTTTTTTGGGCTACTTCGACCATCGAATGGGCTACTTCGACCTTCGACCACGACTACGAATCGAACGATTCGAAGTAAAAATCGTTCGACTATTCGACCATTCGATAGTCGAAGTACTGTCTCTTTAAGAAAAACTTCGACCCCCTACTTCGGCAGCTAAAAGCTACCGAAGTCAATGTTAGCCTATGGGGAAGGTCCCCATAGGCTTGCCTGTGATTTTTTGATCGAAGGATATTCCTTCGATCGTTGTATTAAAATCCTTCGAATCGTTCGATTCGAAGGATTTAATCGTTCGATCGAACGAATAATCCATCGATCGTTCGATCGCAGGATTTGCGCTAAATCGTTCGACATCGATATTCGAAGTCGAACGATTTTAGTTCCTGGTCGAATATCGAGGGTTATCGATATTCGACCCTTCTTACATCTGCCCCCAAATGTATCTGTGAGTGATTCCAAATGCAATCGTCAGATGTTTTTATATTTATCAAGAATTTTCTAAGCTGACCCTGAAAAATTAAATAAAAATTATCAAACTGTGTTAATGGTTTATGTATGTAAATGTGAGTTACAGGCACCAATACAACATGCAGCCTACAGCTAGTTTAGTTGTCTATATTTGTGTTTGCCTTTGACACTTTATTCAGGAAGCAATACAGAGTATTAGCTACATACATCTTACACTATACATTTCTCTATTAGCTTCCTTTTTGTTAAAATCTTACTAAAAATAGATTTTTAAAATGACTTCATTTCAGCCAGGTCACTGGCTTTCTAAATTCCTAATATTTGATACATTTATTTTCTCAGCATCATCACGGAAATATTGGCAACTAATTCATCAAATTGTAACAGTTACAGACAGTAAAGTTTAGGGGATGTGTTAAAGGAACAGTAACCTCAAAAAATCAAAGTGTTTTAAAGTAATAAAAATATAATGCAGTGTTGCCCTGCACTGGTAAAACTGCTGTGTTTGCTTCAGAAACACTACTATAGTTTGTGTAAGCAAGTGGCTAAATGGATAGCGAAGTTGGTTAACTTATCCATACTGCAGTCAAGACCCTGTACTGCCTTAATGAAAATGATAGCAAATGTTTAAGATGTTTTAACATCATACTCTTATTTAATCTGATTGACTACATCATTTTACAATAAAGTCCTCCCTCCCTTCTCCCTTTTACAGTCAAAATGGTTTGTTAAACTGGTTGTGAGGGGCTAATATGCTGAGTAAAAAGTGGAACCACAGGGACCTTAGCAGAGAATTTATATCAGGAACTTGCAGCAAACAAGTCCAGGTTCAGGATCAGGGCAAGAAGCAATCAGAGTCCTTAAAAAACAGGCACTACATCAGGGCATGTAATGCAATAATAGGCATGCGGTCAGAAACCAGGGATGCAAAACCAAAGCATATTTGTGGCAGGGCAGGAACCAACTTACAGGACATGAATACAGAAGACAATTTGGACAAGCAGGCTTAAATATCACCTTAAATGGATACTGTCATGCATCAGTTAATAGTGCTGCTCCAGCAGAATTCTGCACTGAAATCCATTTCTCAAAAGAGCAAACTTTTTTTAATATTTAATTTCGAAATCTGACATGGGGCTAAACATATTGTCAGTTTCCCTGCTGTCCCAAATCATGTGACTTGTGCTCTAATAAACTTCAGTCACTCTTTACTGCTGTTCTGCAAATTGGAGTGAAATCACCCCCCCCCCCCCAGCAGCCTAACAATAGAACAATGGGACGATAACCAGATAGCAGCTCCCTAACACAAGATAGGAGTAGCCTGGTAGATCTAAGAACAGCACTCAATAATAAAATCTATGTCCCATTGTGACACATTCAGTTACATTGAGTAAGAGAAACAACAGCCTGCCAGAAAGCAGTTCCATCCTAAAGTGCTGGCTTGTTCAGAAAACACATGACCAGGCAAAATGACCTGAGATGGCTGCCTACACACCAATATTAAAACAAAAAAAAATACACTTGCTGGTTCAGGAATTAAATTTATTGTAGAATGAATTATGTGCAGTGTTAACAGTGTAATTTAGAAATAAAAAAAACATCATAAAAATCATGACAGAATCCCTTTAATTGGGCTATAGCCTGCTGCTGGATTAAGAGAATGAGCCAGGGAATACAGACAGGGAAAAAGCTATTTAGATAATCTGGCAGGTTATGAACACTGCGCCTCCTGTGGCTCAACCTGGAAGAGCAGCTGCCATTATGCACTATGCACAAGGTCCCTGGTTCTGTACTAGTGAGTTCCTGACACTTCCCACACTGATAAGGGTAGGGGCACACGGCGCGATTTCGCCGCGATTCTGCGCTAAGCGAGTTGTCGCTGCGTTTTTTAAGCCGAAATAGCTTTGCTAACTTTGGCGCTGGCGTCAATGCAAATCGCGGCGAAATCGCTGCGCTAATTCACACGCCGCGATTCGTTTTCTATTGTCGTCCGAAGTTGCCTCGCTGGGCGTTTCCGGGCGACAGTAGAAAAAGAATCGCCGCGTGTGAATTAGCGCAGCGATTTCGCCGCGATTTGCATTGACGCCAGCGCCAAAGTTAGCAAAGCTATTTCGGCTTAAAAAACGCAGCGACAACTCGCCCAGCACAGAATCGCGGCAAAATCGCGCCGTGTGCCCCTAGCCTTAGAGCAGGGTGGGCTAGAGATACTAAACATATCACTGACATTCATTGGTTATTGCAAAGATCTTTATTTAAAGTGTATCCCACACAAAGTTTCTGCACTTTACAGACCTTATTAAACTAAATACAGTGTATGACACACAGGTTTATAGATCTCAAAGATTTGACTTTAGAAATATCACTTTTCAGAACATATAAACAGAACACAGTGTATGGTTAACAAGGCTCTCTATGGGCTTTTACTTTAGGGAGGTCACAGTAACTTTTCCAATTTACAACTGATTCCAATAATGTCTCCTATTTATTAACTGGAATGCACTGTACTTATGGATATTTCTGGTATATTTGTTGTCTTCAGAACCAGAAAATGTGTTCTCACCTAATGGTGTCTGCTTTCACTGAAAACGTTAGATATTGGAACTAGTTGTATATAAATTAAAATATAATTATAATAATTTTGCCTGTTTTTAATGGCTGATGTGGCAAAATATTCATACTATGCGAGCAATTACCCATCTGGTTGATCTAGTTAGTATAGTATTAAATAAATCAGAATTGTATTCCTCCTCCTGTAAAATTTATGGATATTGTCAGTTAGGAGACCATGTCTACAGACGAGTCCACAGGAGTGGAGGATGTTTTATCAATTTGTAGTGATGGTCGAATCAATTTGCCTGGCCCAAATTTGCTGCAAATTTCCACGTTTTGCCGTCCTGCAAAAATTTGACGCGCATCTGAAAAGTTGCTCGCATCAAAATCGTTGTGCGTCAACACTATTCAGACACCCATTGACTTTAACGCAGGGGTCAAAATTGACACGATCGTCAAAATTGATGTGGACGTCAAAACTGACGCGACGTCAATTTTCGAGTTTCAAAAATTTTCACCAATTCTTTGCCATTTCGAGAGAAATTCGCCCATCAATTTGAAGATTTGTAAGATAGAGAGCTTTAGGAACAAATGGATCTTCCTGACTGTTTTGCCTTGAGAAAGCTGTTCTGAGCTGGGGGAAAGCAGTTGCTTCTTTTTTACTGTAGAGAGGATTGCTTTAAAGGAGAAATAAACCCTTAATAAAAAAAAACCCTACCCCCCCGACCCTACAGTCCTCCTGCCCAGCTTACCCCCCCCCCAGGGCAAATGCCCCTAATTCATCAAACAAGCAAACAACAACAAACAAGCAAACAAGGAAAGGACTGTGTAGAACAGGATCTATTGGGAACACCACCTGGATAGTCAGTTAACCCTGCAACTTTCCAGCACTGTTATAAGAAGCCTGATATTAGCAGTCACAAACTGTTAATATATCATAAACCACTGCAAACAGAATTGTAAAAATGTTTAGAAGAGCAAATATTGATACTGGGTTTTTTTTCACACTTTTTAGTGTTAACCCTTTGCCTCCTTGTAGACATGTGGGGGCCGATTCACTAACTTTGAGTGAAGGATTCGAAGTAAAAAAACTTCGAATTTCGTCAGTTTTTTTGGGCTACTTCGACCATCGAATGGGCTACTTCGACTACGACTACGACTTCGAATCGAAGGATTCGAACTAAAAATCGGTTGACTATTCGACCATTCGATAGTCGAAGTACTGTCTCTTTAAAAAAAACTTCGACCCCCTAGTTCGCCATCTAAAAGCTACCGAAGTCAATGTTAGCTTTCCCCATAGGCTTGCCTAACTTTTTTTGATCGAAGGATATTCCTTCGATCGTTGTATTAAAATCCTTCGAATCGTTTGATTCGAAGGATTTTATCCTTCGATCGAAGGAATTATCCTTCGATCGTTCGATCGAACTATCTGCGCTAAATCCTTCAACTTCGATATTCGAAGGATTTTAATTCCTAGTCGAATATCGAGGGTTAATTAACCCTCGATATTCGACCCTTAGCGAATCGGCCCCTAAAACTTTAAAAAGTTCTAACTCTTCAGTTATGATCACTGTTGCGCTTAAGACAAATATTTTATTTATGTTTAAATGGTGATTATGCTATAAATAATAATAATGTATGCACATACTGGCCCCTTGTAGCACTATATGCCCGGTGCACAGCACTCTAGGGAGACTGCACTCCCCAACACTCACATAGAAGAAACAGTACCAACACACAAGTGACAAAGCAAATGGAGCCTGGCCCCTGTGGTTTATTAGTCAAACATTTCACTAATAAACCACAGGGGCATGGCTCAGTTTGCTTTGCCACTTACATGCCGGTATCATTTATGCTAAGTAGTTATCCTATAAATGTCAGCAATTACATAAAAACAATTATTATACAAATATATATTATCATATATACATTTACTTTGTAAATTTGCCATCTCTCAATAAATATGCTATCCCTTTTTTTATAAACTGCTTTTAGGTTTGACTGCAAAGGACACTGAACTTCCAGCCTAAAACAAATGCCACAGGGGATAGCAGATTTATTTACTCAACAGAAGAAGGTGGTCGCTAAGTTAGGCATGACTCAACACCACTGACTCCATTTACTATCCTCAGTTAATAGGGTTTATTTACTTATTGCACCACAGTGTACAATGTGCAAAATTGGAGGTCATCTGTATGTTTTTTACCCACAATGAGGCCTTTTTTGCCAGAATTGCAGGATCATTGTTGTTGCCCAGGGTGAAATTGTGGCTGATGATTAAAAACTCAAGCAGTTCTGATTGCACTTGATAAAAAAGTGAATGCAAAAGTTTCCAAGTCCAGCGGTCATACTTTTCAGTGTGCAAGTAACATGTGCAGCCCTAATCTTCAGTAGCGATTGACGCAGGCAGCTTAGAGAACCCTGGAGCTACTGTTTGGTTCAAAGGTTGGGGTGGCTTCAGGCTTTTGAGCGCAACTAACTGGAAGTGCAAGAACGCGTGTAGCTTTAAAAAATGAAATTTTGTGCAACTGCAGTGGGACGTACAGTAAATGATTCTTATGTCATCTTGTTTACCGAAAAAGGCAGTCTTTTATTTTAAAAAGTGGGATAAGTTTAAAGCCAAGAAATAAGTTAGACCATACTGTTACATAGTTTTCTAACTGTGAAAGAGACGGGAGATTGACAGCTGCAAGGTCCTTTTTATGTCTGTTATAGCAACTGTCTGGGGCTCAACACAAGGTTAAAAATACTGTTGCAAGATTATACATTCATGTCAAGTAAATAACATTTTGGTTAAGTGTGCATATTTTCTTGTAGTTATTTAGATAGTGATCATTAGGATTAGATTAACACAATGCTTTACATCCTTTATTATAGCGGCACTACGGCTGTAATGTGGGTGCAATATGGGTGTTAAATCAGATGCATCTCATGCAACTGGGTCTTATTTGTCAGAGGGGGCACAACTGATTTTATTGCCCTGCGACTATTGATGCAGGGTGTTAAAGGGATCCTGGAGCTGCTGCCAGGTCTGGAGGTGACAGTTGCCCAGGGTTTGTAAAGCACCATGCAATAGCTGTAGCAGCACTCTAGTTCTAAACAGAAGATAGGAAGGACTAACCAGAACTGAACGCAACTATATGGAAATGTGAAGAGCTCAATTGGACGCAAGTATCTTTAATGAAACTAGTTTTAGACTCAATTCACAGTGGCGAAATCTGCAGTCCCAATAGTATCTAAGGGCAATAAAACACTGGGTATTTTGTCACCCATGCAAAATGTCCTCTACCGCAGGCAAATAAGTGTCCGAAAATATCTGCAAATCCTGATTTTTTTGAAAACGCAGCATATGAAATGTTTTACATGTAATGGCTTGGCGTAATTGTGTGAAAATACCTTTTCACACTTGCACATTTAAAGACTAAAGAGGGCCGTAGACATGCAGATTATAGCCTTAGGTCAGAAGAACGATCATCTGTTCCAATCTCCCGACCTGCAAATAACCATTCAGATAAATAATCCAAGTCATAGACAGCAATAAATATATGACAAATACTAGTGAAATCACCAGAGATATTATCATTAGCCAATAGAAATCTTCTAACCTGCCCGACCGACTAAACGACCGACAGCCATGGTAGGGAAAATGGACAATCCACACACGGCCGAAAATCATACGAGCCTTTGTTTTGTACAATGTTATCTTTGCGTCTATGGCCATCTTAAGTTTTAACATGAAGATCTGTATGCAACTTTTTATCAGTCGCTAGGGAGCTTACATGACATATCATCAGTGATGCCATGCTTGATTGTTCCCTCCTATTGCCCAATGTAAATGAATCTCAGCAGTTTCACTGCATCACCAAGATAGTTATGCTAGGGGCAACCATTAGCAGCAAAGCTGCCAGAGTAGACTAATCTGTTTAACATCTCAGAGCCGCTAAATTCAGTGACCACACAGCAACCTCTAAATGAGCTCAGTTCAGTTTTTCTCTCGAGCTGTTGGGGGAAAAAACTACAATCCCATCTGCTGCTCTTTACCAGAGGCCTTTATTGTATTGACTTTAGTCTTATCCAGTGGCAATAAATTCCCAGGATAGCAGAACACCAGCTCAGCCAGTGACCTCTATTCCAAAAACCAGACAAAGAATCAGTTCCTGCAGACACCCTCAACTAACTGGTCTCTGTATTCTCAATTGTCTCATCTGTGCCATTTATTATGTGTCCTGACCTTGCAATTAGTAGATTCTTCGTTTGAGGAAAATGCATTGGGGTTTGAACAGACCACTGACGCAATAAAAAAAATTACATTTTTTTTAACCAGACAGAGAAAAAAGAAGAAAGAAAGAAAGAAAGACTTTCTTGTATTGTTTGAAACAAAACAATTCAGAGAACAAGAAATTATATATTTTAACATTATTAATCATAGAGAAGCTACAACTCCAAGGACCAAATCCTTGAGATTTTTATGTTAAATAATAAGCAGATTGAAAATAAATTCCTATTCCATGTAGCATTATTTACTAAGAACCAACAGGAAACAAGTGAAAGCTTTTTTTCTTTGTCATTTGCTGTATTATCTGTTGTAAAAAGAGAAATGTCTTCTGATGACTTCATTATGTGGACCAACCTCCACACAATAGAACGCTAGAATAGTAAAAGAGGATGCAATCAGGTTAGCATAATGGAGCCAGCAATGTGCTAAAGAGATTAAGCAATTTATTCATGTATTTGTTAAATCACATTATCAGTCAAAGTACCCAGAAATGATTAGATCACCAAAGTTGGAATGTTTAGTCCCACATTTATGCACTATTTGTCCCTATTTGAATATAAGATTCCAGGTACAAATGCACATATGCTGTACAGTGTTGTGTAGCACTATATATAAAAATATGCAAACATACATAAATACATATGCCAGTACTATCTCTGTACTAACCAATTATTTCGTCTGCTCAGTGGGATGATGTTCTGGACCCTATACCTCTGTGTTAGCCAAGGGCCACCCGGACTCACAAACAGGAAGCACAGGGCAACAAGAGTACTAAGCTATGATCCTAGTGCATTGCTTGCTGGTCGTTGAAATGGTTGGCCGAGTATCCCTACTGCTGGTCCAGTTCCCTCGAGAATGCAATACCAATAATATACTGGCAGGTTGTAGTTCAAGAAACTAAAAATTGTGGTAAGTATAAAAGACTTTGATAATTGTTCGATAATTTGACTATGGGCATTTAAATGAGAAATACATCAGTCTGAGGATATGCGGACATCTATGAGATCAATACTCATCAGCTTACAAAACACGTTTTCTTCTCAGCGGGTTCAGTATTAAAGACAATGACATGGTAAATAATATCTTATTTCTAGTCCATGTTTGGCACAGAACCATATTAGCAAACTGTGGAGTGAATGCCATCCAGAAGAATGAATAAAAATCAAATTTATCTCATAATCAATAATACATATGATCTGGCAACCACAGTAAATATAGCTAAATGCAATATATGTATATAGGTGTTTAAATCTGCTGCACTTTATTTATAGCCAAACTAACAATACAGTACATCCCACTGTGTCTCAAACAGAGGCACAACTCTTACAATCCCTAACTTGCACTTAACTTAGTAACATTTAAGGACTAATTTAATATGTTGGCTGGAGTGCTAAGGAGAGCAAAGAGTAGAGCACAGCCTTCACAGTTGCAACTGCCTGCCATGAGCATTTAGAACTTACCCACAAAGAGCTACAAACTGTACTCTAGGTCTTGTACCAAATTGAAAACCTAGCTAAAGGCACTGACCACTGCCTGCTGCTTGACAGAGTCAAGGAAATTTGTACTTTCCCAGAGGAAATTTGTACTTTCCCTTAAGTGAAGGGTTCAGAGCACCAGGCATTGCATGGAGTCCCCTTTTGCAATGACAGGGCCATGTCAGGGACATATCCATGTGCTACTAGCGTGTAGCACAATTAATGGGCAGTTAAATTGTGGGCACTAAACGTGGCACTTTGCACTTTTTTTCACTTTACAGCCTTAACAGCCATGAAATAATAATCCCATTTGTCTATTTTAGTCAAATTTGTTTTGGTTTTCACCACTGCATTGGCACTGGGCAGAAACCAATGAAATTGCCCCTGTGTAAATGGCAATTTGCTCTAAAATACTCCAAACCCAAATTCAATTGTATAGACATTTGGAATATGTTGGAATACGTTTGAAGAATTATTAGCAAAATAAGTGGACTCCTGTTGTTAAATTACTCTAATATTATGTACTATTTTATGCATTATA
This sequence comes from Xenopus laevis, assembly GCF_017654675.1. Classification (NCBI taxonomy): domain Eukaryota; kingdom Metazoa; phylum Chordata; class Amphibia; order Anura; family Pipidae; genus Xenopus; species Xenopus laevis. The sequence continues at coordinate 58,264,783 of NC_054371.1, forward strand.
GGTGCACATAAGCTAACTTTAAATGCCCTAGTTACATTTACAGAATTCTAAAAACACTACAAAACACAACTGACCAATAGATGTTTATACAGTAGTTACTAGAAAATGGAGCAGCAAATGTTCTGAAAAGTCCTGGGCTATATGGTGCCGATTGTTACATCAGAAAAAAATATAAGATTTCACTTCCTTTTTTGCTAATTCACCATGATTAAACTGAAACAGGTTCCCAAACTGTTCAGTTGTTCATTACATGAATTCAAACAATTTAAAGGTTACCCCACTTGAAGGGTGAATTAATTACATAGAGTATCTAAAATGGACATTACATTGTTACAAGGTGACATTGCAAGTCTAAATGTTGCACAACAACAGTGGGGCTTGAACCAAAATAGTCTGGAAATCTCTGGCCTAAAGGGTTTAAGACAGAAAACGTTAATCCTCCAATATTTTGGTAGGCAAGTCCAAATCTCTTCCTTTCTACTTCTAAGGCAAACCATCAAAAACCAAAACTGCATTTACACTCAGCAAAGTATTTCCAATACACAGATTGCCTTTCCAAAGACAAGAGCCAGCTATGTGCATGTGAAAACTGCTGTAGCTCAACATGCTGTCAACTTGATCTAAACTGAAGACTACCAATAAGCAAAGACATGCTGCCAACGTAGCTTCACCAGCTGCTTTTATATGCCATGCATGTTCGAAAAGACGAAACTAACTGTTTCTCAAGCAGAGAAATGCCAATCTTGCTCTGCTACTCACCTACTTCTTACATTGTGTTAAGTATGTGTTCCTGTTACTCAAACTATAAGGGAATTTATTATCAACTTAGTGAGAGACTCATGGTATTTTTCACATGGGTGTCATTTTTCTTTCACGCAACAAAATGAAAATGATTCCAGGTGACCCTGTAGATTGGTCCCATGCACTAATGGACTAAGGCTAACCTGCAATGCTTTGCAGATGCCAGTCACACTAATGGGGTTAAACCTCACAGTACTCACTTATCTGTTCCCTTAGGCCCCATTAAGCTAAATCTGCTTTATTTGTTGTTTCCCATTATGGGCCTTTAGCAAAATACTGAATAGTCCTCTGTTTCAGTTGACATTTTTATTGCCAAATCTTCCAAAGAATTAAGAGTCACAAATCACTGATTTACGTGACTTCACCTCAGTAATTCTATACAGCATTCCCAAACAAGAAACATCTTAGATGCAGGAGACTTTCAATCCATGAAAAGCATAAATGGCAAGTTTGTGGCCAGAATTTGCCCCCTAGAGATATCGAAAACTCTAATGTGCTTCTAAGAAAATTGTAAGAGAAACTATAGACTTCAGATGTTTTTACTTATTTTCTGAATTCTCATTGGGAACGCAGTCACATGTATGTCTTATTAATCATCATCATTTATTTATATAGCGCTGTCAAGATACGCAGTGCTTATGTTAATGTTTTGATGTTTAATGATAAAATAGACATTATTTTATTGATTTCTTCTTTTGTAATGAGTGGTGTATGGAATAGTCCATGGATCAATTCAAAATGTGTTCATGTTCCCTTGTGCCTCCATCACTAGTTCCTTAATCACACCCTATATACCCACCTACATAATGCCTGTATAAGCAGCCATGTATTAAACCCTTCCCTATGCACAGGACTCTTTCCAATGCCAGCAATTAATAGCTGTTTCAACCTCTACATCTCATTAATCATTAAACTTGCTTTTAATGTAAGGAGACAGTGGCATAACTACTGGGACCCAGAATAAAATCCTTTTAGAGTTTTCTTAAAGGAACAGTTCAGTGTAAAAATGAAGGGGGGCCACATGGGATATAACTGTTCAGTGAGTTTGCAATTGATCCTCAGCATTCAGCTCAGATTCAAAACCAACAGTTATGGCCCATGTGGCCCCGCTCAAGTCGGTGATTGGTTACTGCTTGGTCACCAGAGTGACCAGTCAGTGTAAACCAAGAGAGCTGAAAAGCAGGAAGTAGTGTTCTGGCTATTATGTTAGACATCTGTCACTCCAGCCTTTATTCATTACATTTTTGTCTAACTAACTATATCAGAATATTTTTTTTTATTTTACACAGCCTATCCAGTTTTTATTTTTCTATTGAACAATTCCTTTAAATATAAATTAAATTAAAGGGGTGGTTCCCCTTTAAATTAACTTTTAATATGTTATATATGGCTAATTCTAAGCAACTTTTCAACTGACCTTAATTATTTTCTTGTTCTATAGCTTTTGAATTATTTTCAAATAAAGGTCACTGACCTCATCTAAAAATAAATGCACTATAAGGTTACAACTCTATAGTTAGGGCTACTTTCTATTATTTATTTTTCTATACAGGCCTCTCTTATTCATATTCCAGTCTCTTATTCATATCAATGCACGGTTGCTACAGACCCTATCAACCAGACTGTTGAAATTGCAAACTGGAGAGCTGCTAAATACAAAGCTAATTTACTCAACAACCGTGCATAATAAAAAATTAAAACCAATAGCAAATTGTCTTGTCTCAGAATATCACTCTACATCATACTAAAGGTTAATTTAAAAGTGAACAACACCTTTAATGTAAAAAATGTGAACATAGCTTGACAAAGGGGCGTGCCCCCGAAACGTTGCACTTCCGCATTAAATGCAACAGCAGCCTTATGTGCCAGTGTGCTTGCTTTCTTACAATACACAATGAGACAGGATCACACACACCTCTCCCTCCACAGACACCCTCCAAACACAACTGGGAAAAAAAAACATTCTTGTGTTCAGCAGTAACATAGCACAATAACCAGAGTGTGATGGACATGCCACTACGTGGTAGTTCAGTTGAAAGTAACTTATGTTGAACACTGTGCAAAACACAAATTGGATTGGCACATGCAAAAGTTTAAAAAAGTTAAGAAAACATATGTTAAGCATAGGGCTTGTTATTTTAACAAAAAAACACATTTAAAAAAAAAAGTATACTTTGGCATTTTTAAAGTTAATACTACATGTGCCTGTTTCTACACCTGCACATAAATGTAGGCAGAGAAACAGCTGACTTGCTCTCATCTACTGCTTTCTGAGCATCTGCTTAGTGTGTCAGTACATGGGCCAACACTATGCCTGTCGGTGCAGATACAGAGAGTAGTGGATGATATAGTGAATAAAGTACCCCTATTATAAAATATAAGGATATTATAAGTCACAGAGGAATTCCATGACCATATATAAACACGAGGCCAAAGGCCAAGTGCTTTTATACCGGTCATGGAACTCCGAGGTTACTTCTAATATCCTCATATTTTCCAGCAAGGGGTACTTTATTCATTATTATACACAGGTTTTAGTGAGTCATGTAACAAAAATGACATCACTACTCACCGTTTATAACTGATGACATTACTAGTCACCGTTTATAAGGGGCTGCTGATTTTCTTATCATGGCTTCCTATAAAACAAAAAATAACTTATATACTCCTCCTAATAACCTTCAAAGCCCTACATTCCTCTGCACCTAAACTACATCTCAACTCTTGTCTCTCTATATGTTCCTGCCCGAAACCTCTGCTCCTCTCAGAGCAACCGCTTGGTTGTACCCCCCCACTACTACTGCTGTTTCCCGTATCAAACCCTTCTCTCTTGCGACTCCTTATATTTGGAATGCCATTCCTGAATCTCTCAGGAGAGAATCCTCCTTCAATGTTTTTTAAAACAAAACTCAAAGACTACCTCTGGGAGCACCTGGAGAACACCTGAACTGGCACTTATATAACGGTGTAACGAGCTGTAACCCACAGCACCTTGATACCCCTCTGAATTGTGTCTGTATGTTACCCTCCCATTTAGACTGTAAGCCCTACGGGGTCTAATGACCCCTTTTTTGTTACTACTAATTTATTGTTTTGTTGTACAGTGCTTTGCCCTCAAGGAGCGCATTACAAATAAAAATATACAAATATACATACATACATATCATTTACAGGATATTCATGGCTTTTGTGTATGCCAATATACCATTTTATTTACAGTATATTTAGTTTAAGCCATTTTTAAAGCACTCAAGTTAAATTGTGTTAATTTCCCTTTTAAGAGATAGTTTTATTTACCAAAGCACTGTCCTGTATATAGATAAGGAAAGGCATGTTCTTCCACAACGAATTCCATCATCCATGCATTTATACAGCATTAGCCAAAGGGCAGTGGCACACAAAATTTGATTTCAATCACTTTGAGGGGGTTAGTTTCGTATTTCAAGCCCGAATCGCTCAATTTTTTCAGGTTATCACCAAAACCCCAGAATTTTTCAGATTATTGGACAAAACCCAGTTCAGATCAAACTGTAAAAGGGACATCTGCCATTGACTTCTACATGACCTTGGCAGGTTTGAGATGGTGGATTTTTGGATTCTGACTTTTAGCAGCTTCAGAGTATAATAAATATCGAACAATTCATTTTTTTCCTCTAAAAATTGAATTTTTGCCCCAAAAACCTCAACCAGAAAAAAATCAAGGTTTAGTAAATAACCCCCTAAATGTCAGGAAATTTCTAGCATTTGGGCCTTCTCCCACATTGCTGTTAAAGCATGCGTATATTTGTTATTGCTGTTTTGTGCATTACATAAAAAAATAAACTTCAAAATATACATACATGCTATGATTTTATAAAGTTTAGTTTTAAGTATCTACATTTTGGTTCTATTAATAAATAAAATTCATATTTATTATATAAAAAAAACTGCGACTGAGGATCAGGGCCATATCTTTGAAGATCCAGAAGAGTATAGTCTACTCTCTCTTCCTGCTTTTCATTTTACCACAGACCAGACTCAAATGTCACTTCCCTCTTTGCTTATTCTATTAATTATTCTGCCTGGAGCAAAACAGCTGTTTTTTATTCCAGAAGTAAAAACAAACCAGCGCGTGAGACACTCAGCACTGTTTCCCGCCAAAGTGCAGCAAGTTGAGCATGGGGTATCACTAGCTCTCCCTGAGTAGGAGAGGGAAAGTGGGCAAATTAAAAATAAAATTTGAAGAGGGACAAAACTCATTCCTTTCTAAGCTGGGTTTAGTGTTTTAAAGTACGTGGGAAAAGCAACCCAAGGGTCATAAATATCTCATTAGTTTCATTCCCAATTAAGCGTGAAACAGTGGCTGTTTATTGAAGAGAACGCGTGCAGAGGGAGCTGGGACCCGTCTGGGGGAGGGGAGGAAACTGCCAGTACTGTTACCGGGAGAGACCTTGGTCTGTTAACCCGTCTTGTGCCTGTGCTTTCATTGCTTGTGTTGGAATCAAAGTTCATTGGCAATATACCATTCTATTTACAGTATATATATATAACATGATATTCAAGAGAACCAGTACTCCCATATATAAAAAAAATTTCATCTATTTCTGTTGCATATCCAACGTTTCGGTCCCTGTCGAACTGTTTAAAGGAACAGTTCAGTGTAAAAATAAAAACAAAGTAAATTCATAGGCTGTGCAAAATAAAAAATGTTTCTAATGTAGTTAGCCAAAAATGTAATCTATAAAGTCTGGAGTGACTGGATGTCTAACATAGTAGCCAGAACACTACTTCCTGCTTTTCAGCTCTCTAACTCTGAGTTAGTCGGCGACTTGAAGAGGGGTCACATGGGACATAACTGTTCAGTGAGTTTGCAATTGATACTCAGCATTCAGCTCAGATTCAAAAGAAGCAGATATGACCCACGTGGCCCCTCACCTGGTAACCAATCAGTGGAAACCAAGAGAGCTGCAAAGCAGGAAGTAGAGTTCTGGCTATTATATTAGACATCCAATCACTCCACATTACATTTTTGACTAACTAACTATATTAGAAACATTTTTTCATTTTGCAAAGCCTATCTATTTACCCTGTTTTTATTTTTATACTGAACATTCCTTTAATTGCATTGTCCTGTAAGAAGAAGAGATAAAACATGTTCTTCCACAATGAATGCCATCATCCTCTGATAATGAAAGGGCAAGACCTATAGTTGACCTGTGGTAGAGTAGCAGTGACTACCAGGCAGATCACCAGTGATTGCTTTGTGAAAACCTGCCTATGCCACATGTGTCAGTGGAGAAAATATTGATATGGCCCTATACCACCCCATGGTCATTATGCATTGGTATCTCCAGTGTCGGACTGGCCCACTGGGATACCAGGAAAACTCCCGGTGGGTCCAGGTGTCTGTGGCCTAGGTGTCTGTGGCCTATTTCTTGGCCATTCCCTATTTCTTTGAGAACAAAGAGCTAAATAGATGGAATAATATATTATAGTATGTAAAGAATAGAGATTAGGAGAATAGAGGCTGAGTGAGGAGAAGAAGAATAATAGTGCTCAGAGAGGGTCCCTAGTTTATGGTTCTTTGGTGGGCCCCTGGTATAAGGTTTTTGGGTGGGCCCCTGATGTCCCAGTCCGAGACTGGGTATCTCAATATGTAAATTACAGTGCACAGATGAGCAATTTATTCATAATGTTTTACCATTTTGGGGGGATTAGTGCCCCTTTAATTGTGCACGAGACTTACTTTAATTTTATCCGCATTAATGACAGTTCATTATTAACATATACCCTAGTGCTGGTCTGTTATGCTGGCCATAGACGCAAGAAAACCATCATAAGAAGCGAAGTTTTGTACAATTTTAGGACCATGTGTGGAGTGTTCCAACATTTTTTGTAACATGGTGATCGGTAGTTCAAGATTTATATTGTCTACCGATAAGATCTCTGTGTGTATTGCCTATTTGACAATATCAATTGGAGATTGTCACTACTATTTGTCGGCCATAACTTTCTTATGATTGCTGTCAGGGCCATTTTATTCCCTTCCTTTGCTTCTCTTTTTATGTGGATATAGCTAGTATTGTAGCAGGGTCAAACTGGACAGGTGGGACACCAGGAAAAAACCTGGTGGGCCCCAAAAAGAGTAGGTACGTGCTTGCAGTGGGGAGGGGGCAGAGGGAGGTAGCTACTAGAGAGGTGGGCCTGTTGGGGTGGCGGAAGAGGGGCAAGGGCCTGTTTTGAAACTTGATGTGGCAGGTCCGGTGGGCCTGGACTCCCCATCTGATGCTGTATAGTAGAAAAAAAATTAAGAGCAATGTGTTTTCTTAAAGGGGACCTGTCACCCTAAGAAATAATTGCACATTCTTTTTTATTGTGATTGTCAAGCAAAATAACCTTTATTTAAACTATATAAATGATTTAAAAATTGTTTCCTTCGTTCTTGGAATTCGCAATCACAGCAGGGGCATTTTGTAAAAACTGTTATTAAGGAAAGCTTTACATCATGTCAAAATCTTGTTCATGGGGGCCTGATGTCGCTGCCCATGGACAGGCTACTCAGTTAGATTGAGAAGGGAGGGGGAATATAAGGATTGCAGGAACACCTAGGAAGTGCAGAATGGAAAGTGAAAGTAATTGGCTGAGGTATAGCTGTGGGGCAGGCAATTTATGATTGACAGATGTTAAATTCCTATATAACAGCTATAGATGTTTCAATAGAAAAATAATTTGGGGTTCATGTTTAATTTGAAAAGGACTTTTATAATAGAGCTTTTCATGTCTGGGTGACAGGTCCCCTTTAAAGTAAAGGGGATGACAACATTATAAACATAGCCAAATTTGCACCTAGGTGTAACTCTTAGCAACCAGTCAGTGGTTAGCTATCAAACATCTGATTGGTTGCATAGTTTACTGGCCACGTGAAAATTTGCCCACCATTTATAAATGACCCCCAGTCCTAGGAAACCTATTCAATCTGCATGGTATAAGATATTGATGGGAAGAAGGAGATTATGTTTTTGTAAAGCTGAATATATGGTAATCCTAAACTCATTTAAATTATAAAATACAACTTTCAAGAGTATAGATCTCATTTAGATCTAACAAGTGACATGCTATTTTGAGCTCCATTGCCAAGTTTTTTCCCACATGTTTTCTCCCAGAATTCCAAGGGAGAACAGCAGTTTATTTTTTCCTGTGTGAATCTAGAGCTGTGACTCTTCTCCTACTGCACTTCTGGGGAGGCACCAGTTGGGCACACCAGCCACTTATTTGTAACAGACCAGTGATAATCAATGGGGAGCTCCTATAAACATGTAATTTTCAAAGGTATCAGTACATTTTAGGCTAGATTGATATCAACACCAAAGCCCATATGTAATAAAAGGCACTCAGGTGCAAAAACACATGGTAACCAATAAGATGTTTGCTTTGTACAGGCGACCAGTAAATGATACCTGCAGATTGGTTGCTATAAGTGACTAGACCAATAGCAAATTTTGTAACTTTTAACACATTTCCCCACATTGTTCACTATTGGCAATTTGGTTTTTAAAATGCTCTGTGTCCCCTTTAATTGGCTCCCAGGCTCTTTATTCTCCAGATTGATTTCAATAAGAATTTATCTCAAAGTGACATATGTATGTAGGATGTTTGTTTAACAATGTATTTCCTTTCAGTTGAAAAATAGACTTTCAACCAGAACACCATGTTCTGAGTTATGGCTGTTTTCTCATTAATGGGGAAAGTTCTGTTTAGAAAATGTTGTCAGTTGTATTCCAGAAGGATAATTGTATATAATTAATGAATTGGATTGGGTCTTGGTTTTCGGCAAATAAGAATTTTGATCTCAGTGTATCCGCTGCCTTGATTAGGTTGCTAATGAATAGCTAAAGTGCATGCGTAGGTACAGTATGTTTAGAAATATTTATATTTCAATCTGGTTTGCATGTTAGTGTACACAAAGTTTAGCACAAGTACAGATATTAAAGAGAAAAGGCAAACAGTTCTGATAAGTAGTGATGAGGCGCGAATTCGCGACGAATTTGCACGATTCGCCGCCTGCGATTTAATTTGCGAAACGCCCGCAAAAATTCGCAGCAAAAATTTGCCGGCGTCAAAAAAAATTTTCCGAAAAAACTGACGCCGGCGTCAAAAACCGGACGCCGTTTCGCGAATTTTGCGCGAAATTTGCCCATCACTACTGATAAGATGTTAAATGGCAGCAGAAAAAGTAATGGAGGCCATACATGTAGTGATGCAGTAGGTCAATGTGGCTGATTTTGACAGTTGACTGTCGCTACATCTATGGACCCAAGAGGAGCCATTGTCAATAGACTACCTTGTAATCCCATTATATTGCAGCTGGCCTGCCCAAACAGAAAAATAAATGTGCAGATGCATGCCTTGGGAGGGACAGGGTAGACCTTAAGGGGGAATGAAGTCCATATAGGACAGAATGGGGTTAGGCAAGGGCCCCCTTCCCCCTAAGGTGCAATTTTGTTAGCCTCCCCCAAACTTTCCCAGCTAGCCCCTCAGGTAGAACAAAGGAAGGGGGCAAGACATGGTGGGAAAAAAGTGGGCGGGTTGGGGGAGGAAGCAGAGGAGGAGCGTGGAGCAGGGCAGTGTTCTTAAGATGATGCAGTGTGTGAATTGCTCATACTTACTTGTTTTTGTTTCCCACCCTCCCTCCCTAGGTAAGACGACCCGGTCGATAACAAGGTGCTCCAGGGTTGTTACAACCGATCACCTATTGGGGGTCAGGAAGGAATTTTTCTCATAGCACTAATTGGCTGAAAAGTGCTAGAGTTTTTGCCTTCCTCTGGAGTACCATTATCTGTAGTGGTCAAGGCATCAGTGCGGCTCTAGGTCTACGAATTGGTTATAGTGCAGTCCTACCTTGGGTGAGTCACGAGTGTGCATCAGACTGGGACTGCACGGTCTTCTCTGATGCATGCAAGTGACTGGTTTAGCGCCATTATGCACAAGAGGGAGCGGGAATATGGGCAAAAAGGCGGTCACTGAGTGCGCCCTGCCCCGTGATCCCTGCTTCAGGTTTTTGAAAATCTTTTGGGTCATTGAGCCCACGTTTTTTTTTGAGTTACAGATTTTTTGGGCAGGAGCCCACGTTTGAAAAAGGAGAGCCGCAGCTGGGGTCAGGGTGTACCTAAACTTTGATTATTTAACTGTTAAATAAAGCCTGTGACCTCCACAGATTGTTTGCCATAACATTTCTCTGTGTTTTAATTGAATGGAAAAGGTGCAGATTGGGGGGATAGGGGGTTCCTTGGCCTATTGCATCTTCCTATTTTATTTTCATCATGAAAGTGAGCAATTTTACTGTGCATACTTCCCAACCTCTTGAACATACTTTTGAAGAAGTCCAATACACAAAGGAAGCTTTATCGAAATATTTGATATTTTTTGTTCCAGAGCTACACTTGACACAGCCAGGGTTGGACTGGGGCAGTGGGCACCGACTCTCCCTGCTGGTCCAGACCTGCTCCCTACCCAAATCTGTTGCCGTTGCCCCCAACCTCACTCCCCTGCCCCGGAAGCAGCAAGAAAGGTACTCACGCAGGGCCTGGGGGTTCCTGAGACAGCAGCCCCAGTGGGCCATGGGCCCCAGCCCGACCCTGTGCACAGCGTAAAGGAGCAGCACGAAAAAAATGCCAACAATTATTATACATTTTAATTAATGTACTGGACTTCTTTGCCTACTGAGAATTGATGTTCAGCCATAATCAAAGAGATGCATGGGGCAGTGTGCAAGATGCAAAAAACTGGAAAAATGTACTTTGTAGATGGAGTGCAAAGACCTGAACCTTTCTGATGCAAATAGAGCTGCCTCTGTGCTGCAGTGCTGTATTCATAAAGGGTAGGCAAGTTAGGGAGCACTGGTGGGTTCAGGACAGATGGCAGATGTTAAAGGGGAACTATCACAAAAATGAAAATTTAATATAAGCTTCATCACACTGAAATAAGAAAATTGACAAATATAATCAATTAAAATTCTGCATAGTTTCTGAAACAATCAAGTTTATCTTCACTATCCCTCTCTCAGCATCTGTTTCTCTTCAGTATGTCTTCTTGCAGCAGTTGGATGTCAGATATTCATTGACAGTTATATCCAATATATCTTATGGGTGGGGCTCCCTTTCCTAGCAGATGTATTAGAGCTCATTCAAATAACTGATTCCGGTACACATAAAGTCTAACAAAATAACTGCCTTCTGCACAAATCCTGCATGTAGAGAGACAGGATGTCTGGTGATTTTAATAGAGTGAGTTCTAATACATCTTCTAGGCAAAATGAGCCCACCTATACGATATATTGGATCTAACTGCCAGTAAATATCTGACACCCAACACTTGCATGAAGACAGAATGAAGAAAAATAGATACTGAGAGAGGGATAGTGAAGATAAACTTGATTATTTCAGAAACAGTACAGAATTTTTAAAGTTTCTTATTTGAGTACAATGAAGCTTATATTAAATTTAAATTTTCGCGATAGTACCCCTTTAAGTACAGGCCTTGCACTGCAGTCAAGTCCCATGCAGTAGGGAATTTTATAAACACTACCTATAGTACCTGACCATCTCTGATTTCAGGAAAAATTACTACCCAATAACTCTTGAACTAAAGAGGATATTGAACTGTAATTCATTCTTTGTGCAATTGTAACCTAGAGACTAGCATCTGATGACACCTTCACACTTACGTACAAATCCATCCCTCATATTTTCCTGTTACTATTGATGCTACTTTGTAAAGGAAAGCTTGTTTTTCAGAATTTAACATGGCAGATAATTCTGTGGACATAATGGCTGAAGGTGCTTAGTAAGCTTTTACCAGAATCCTTTGGCTGCAAGATGGAAGAGTTTCCAGTGTTTATGGGTATCTACTTGTAAAAATAATACTGCTCATAGAAGAACAGACAGTTATTTGCAATAGAAATGGAAATGCAAAACCTTTGAGAAAGATTTTTTAAGTAAATAATAGAGCACAGTCAGCAGTTTCATTCTTTGGAGCCATCTGGTATCTCTGCTTACCTTTTTCTAAACCTCCCCCTTCCTTGACCTGTGGGCTGAGGGGTAGAACTGCAGGACTGGGAACATGTCCTGACCTCAAAGGGACACTGACGTCTGTCTCAGGACAGCACAGTGTGTATTACAGGGAGCTGCTGCAGATTCATATTTATTGCTGCATCCTTGCAGAGGGACACAAATAAAAGGGACTCTTTCCTATTCAAAAGTTGGGTTTATATTCACTTTCTTTTCATATTAAATGGGAGGTTAATTTTAGAACATTATTATTGTGTAGATATTTTTATTCTAACAGTTTGCAGCTGGTCTTGTTTATATATTGTAAGAGTTAACTATTATTTACTTTTCTGTACTGATTCTTTTTCTTATGTATTCTACAACACTCACCTTGCAGGAAGCGTTTACTGGTTTTTGTTAAAACTGAGCATAATATGGCAACAAGGACCTAAACTGCTGATTTATGTATAACCTCTGTAAAGCACTGTGCAGATGTTTTTCAATTTTATGACTTTTATTACATTTATGCACATGATGCACATTGACATCATGCCCTATGACCAGTCACATCCATGGAGGGAGAGTACTGAACTCTAATTATCTACCTCGCAAGAACAAAACCCGTCTGCTCTATTTAGCTAAAAAATAAAATAACGAAAAACAGATTTTTTTTTTGTGATTAAAACTACAGGCAAAAAGTATGTTCAGCGCAAGCCCTATTTATTGCACTCAAGTTGAACAAGGGGTATATTGTCCATTTTACAACTCCCAGTCTGGTATTTGACTTACATACAGCAGGATGCTACAAGTGCTGGTACTGTCTGAATCAGCAGCTCCAGCAGCTCCAATGCCCAGGGCCGGATTTACATAGCGGGCGCCCCTAGGCCCACTGCCGTTCGTCGCCCCTGTCCCCTTCCCTTTATTGGTGCAAATCTTCATGGAGATTGTATCTCCTGCGCATTCCCAGTGTTTTTGAACCAATGAGTGTGTTGGGCAGCATGCCGCCCCCCTAAAATCCTGCCGCCCTAGGCCTAGGCCTAGGTGGCCTTTCCACAAATCCAGGCCTGCCAATGCCAAACTAGTCACCCTGGTAAAGTGCTCTCTATGGTAAGGGGCACATCTTGCCTCATGGCAGACCTTATTGTAACTGCATGTCTTTCTAAAGCAATTTGGTTCCCAGTGGACAGGACTGAGCTTGTCATAGTATCTCTGCAGTTTGCATTACACAGGTTTAAAACTACCGGTACACCATTGCTGGTGCTGAATATTGAGCTTACCAGCAGGTGAAAGGAGTATGCACAACAAAAATTAAGACAAGGAAAAAGAAAAAAATATAGGGCACACTTACTCATAAAGTAAAAACCCCTTAATCATAGGTGTTCCCAAGACACATTAGGCTTCCATTCCACAGCAGCCACCTGTGTTTTTAATGCATTACTAAATAGCAGTTTTTACTTTATGAAGAAGACACACAGACAGGGACGTAACGGGGGGGGGGGCAGGAGGAATAGGGGCCCCATTAGGCCTAATTCATATACAATTTCAATAAATATTGGTAAAACAGGTCAACTTCTAGACATTTTGGGGGCCTGAAAAATAATTTGCTGTAGGGCCCACTAATATCTAGTTACACCACTGCACACAGAATCCTCTGCAGTCTGTCTGAGATATTTATAAAAGGGGGCAGGGGGGAGTCTGAATTGCTTTGTTTAATTAAAATTAAGGCAAAAATATTGCAGAATGAAAGAAAATACAATTCTCAGTAATTTCACAATATACATGCATTATACGCTTTCAGTGGTTTTAAAGTTATTTCTAAATGTAATTGCAGTATCTGTCTCTGCGTTGAGCTTCTAACTATTAAAACAATGTAGCAAAAGCCAAATAATTAATAAAGCTGTGAAGAGGTATGGAAGGCGTTAAACAATGTTTTGCCTACTACATTGTTTCAAGAGTCAGAACTAGTAGTGCAGAAAAAGACCTATAAACATATACCTTAAAAACCACGGAAAATGTCAAATTAATGTATATTGTGAAGGTGTGTACAATTACATTTTCTTTATTAGGCCGTATTACACACAGCTGGTTCCTGTGGACATAGAGCATAGCTTAGCATCAGACTATTTGATAAAGCCAACTAATATGACCTATAAACTTCTTACTAGTTCCTTTCCTACTCTGTGTAAAATGGCATGTTTGGTTTCTTGCCCAGCCAATTTCTTTGTTTTTAGGGGTCCTTAGGAAACTTTACAGAATGCAATATTCAAATGTTAAGCCTTTTCATAAGCTCAAGACTGTGCACTGCTTGTCCTGCAGAGTTTAATGTTGCCCTTTCACTTGTATACAAACCAATTACTTGGGGCAGGCTGCATTACACTGAACACATTCAAGTGCAAATCACACTGCCTACAGCTTGAGCCTTGCACTGTCAACATTCAGAAACTAGTTTCACTGGCTTAATGTTAATCAGTAGGACCCACAAGGGAACAGTGCTTGCCCACAGACCCCTACTTCCCAATATTCTATTATACCATTCCACATTCCATATATAAGAATGTGGACACTGGCAATGCTTCCAATGCCCAGCCTCACCTTGATCTGCTTTAAACCCAAAAACAATTTGACATGGAAATCAGGAAAAATGTTATTTTATGAAATTCATTTTTTATCTACAAGTTTTATCTACAAAGAAAAGCCACGGCCCAGCCCTGTATGCCATTAACCTAACACTCCTCCCTTTCCACTGCCCCTATATAATTTGATCCTATCTGATATTAGCCCTATTGACCATTGTGACCAAGGCATGCCCCCCCAAGTTACTTATATAATGGAAGAAACATTATCTATAATTGTCAAATTGTGTAAAATATACAGTAGCTTTACATTTATTAGACCTTTCAATTAGAATGTGTGATAAGGAAAACATTCACAACTTTCTGTGAACAGCAAATATTGGCAAAAAATTGAACACTATGGGGCACATTTACTATGGGTTGAATATCGAGGGTTAATTAACCCTCGATATTCGACCATCGAAGTTAAATCCTTCGACTTCGAATATCGAAGTCGAAGGATTTACCGCAATTTGTTTGATCGAACGATCAAAGGAAAAATCGTTCGATCGAACGATTAAGTCCTTCGAATCGAATGATTAAAAGGATTTTAATCCATCGATCGAACGATTTTCCTTCTATCAGAAATTGCCTAGAAAGCCCAAGGGGACCTTCCCCATAGTCCAACATTGGTGCTTGGTAGGTTTTAGTAGGCGAAGTAGGTGGTCAAAGTTTTTTTCTAAAGAGACAGTACTTTGACTATCGGATGGTCGAATAGTCGAACGATTTTTAGTTCGAACGTTCGATTCGAAGACAAAGTAAATGTGCCCCTAAATCAGCACACTGTTATCAGGGATTTCTGTGTATATAAGATTTTGCACCTTTTCTTGGGAAAAAAATACCAGGCTTCCTGTTGTCATTAACTTTCATTGGCATCAAGCTTTATTTTTAATGACCAGGTTGTAATCCTAATGAATCAATTTAACTTTATCTAGGGTATTTTTTCAATGTGAACACAATAAAGGATAGATTTGTCATTGAAGAATTCTGTTCGTTATTTAACAGATGGGGAAAAGCAAGTCAGTTGGGTTGTTTATTTTGTAAATTGAACCGCAAATTATAAAAGTATTTTCAAATTTTAAATATGATATGGTATGTTTGGCAGGTCATTCTTTAAAAGGTGTGTTTGCTCTGTAAGGGTGAGCAAGTGCACAGTCAGCAGAGTCCCTGTCTAGAGTGGCTGCCTAGATTTTAGCATAATACGTATCTTATTCCCTTATCAAAGGTTAATGTTAGCATGAACACTAGAAGAGACATATATAACTGTAGAAGAGAAGATGTACCACAATTAGATCCTAAAAGGCTCCATCATTCTGGTTGTATTGAATTCTTGTCCGTCAAAGCTAGGTGGTGTTTACTTCCTCATTAATTGGGAAAAATACTGGGAAGGTCTTCTATGAAACGTTACAGCACAAGGCAGTTGTCTTGTGCCTTGGGGGGAGCAGATTGTCGAAGCATTGACCAAAAAGTGATCATAATCTACATTGTTCATGTTGGCAGACAGGCAAGCATTGAACTTCTGTCTTATTACATAATGATACATTTTTTTATACCTATTCCTTATTTTAAAAGCCAAAAGGTTGCAAAATCAGTGCAGGGCCACATGTGGGCAAGGTATCTAGTTAACCTATGGCCCACCCTGATATAGAAAAGTGTCTTCAGTAGCTGGTCTTCATTACCCCAAGATCATTTCTTCACTAATGAGCTGAGAGGAAGAAAATGTGAGAACGGAACGAATAATATTTATAATTACGCATCTGTTTAAATGGAGGTTATGTGGCAAGGTTCTTCTGAAGCTGAAGGGACAGTTTTATCAAGGGTCGAATTTTGAATTTGAAAAACTCGAATTCAAAAATAGGTCAGTTTCGATCGAATTTGAGGTTTTTAAAAAAAAACTTTGATTTTTTAAAGTCCACCGATTTACTCCAAATAGGTTCTAGGAGGTCCCCATAGGCTACAGCAATTCGGCAGGTTTTAGATGGCGAATGGTCAAATTCGAATCAAATTTGGACTATTCCCTAGTCGAAAAATTAGCTCGAAATTCAATTTTTTTAAATTCTAATTTTCACTTCGACCTTTGATAAATCTGCCCCCTAGTGTATAAATACCCAACAATTTTATAAAAGTTCAGAGAAAAAGCTGAGGACTCACAAGGGAAAGAGGAACAAGCTGAAGACTCTAGTTGTAGTTTGCCTATTGCCAACCACAAACCAGTAACCATATGTTTCCAGAAAACTGTGTTTTGTTAGATATTGATCAAGCAAGCCAATAACCTGCATTAAGTTTGAAGCTTTTATCGGCCCATGTATGGCCAGCTTAAGCAATTCATGGTAAATAATGCTTTCCCTTGGATAGGTGGAATAAACAAGCATACCACTGCCGTGATTGTACCATGGAAAAGGCTATGTGTAATAAATGGAAGTATATTACATTAATAGTGAAAATTGTACACAAATTTTCATTGCTGTTCTGGTCACTTATGATTAAGGAATATACGATTACCACAACACATTTTAATATATGCAAAACCACATTTCTACTGAAGTAGCAGCCCTAACTACAGTAATGTAAATATAATATAAAGGGCATTTTGTATAAAAAATTAAATGTATGTATTTTTATTAGTTTTGAAGTGATATGTTTAGTAACTATGTGTGTTATGTGAGGACATTCTCATATCTATATGAGTACAAAAAAGAGTGTTAATCTTGTTAATCATTTGTGCAATGGGTATTTATGAGGTCATGTGTTTTCTTAATATAATACACTGCCTGCCAGATACAAAAAAAGATGTGTACCTTTGTTGATCTAGTGTCCAGATGACAGAGATGTATATTTCTAATTATTATGGATCATTTTTAATTGCCTGGCTTCTCTGTTTAATACCCTGCATTTCTTTGCCTGCCACAGTCTTAACTCATGCCATGATTTCTAGGAAAGTTGTCTACCAAGTTTTGACCTGTTCTTGAGAAACTCATTTTGCATCTTCTGACTTTCAAGTATACCTACTGCTTAGCAAGTAAGGAACAGCGATAGATGAATGCACCTTACTCCTATACCTCTAACACTGCTATAGTTATTATTTATTGTGCAAGATCATAGCATACATACCTACAATTTTAGTGTGTGCAGTGGGACTTTTGTCTAATAATGATATTCAGGAGAAGGGGAGAGTGCCAGTGAATGTTGGAAATGAATAAGAGGGTGTAGTCACAGAAGCCACCCATCACTGCTACAGATATTAAAGAAGTGACTAAGGAAATGAACATTGATATATTTGTTTTTGAGAAACTTAGCTTTAAGCAAGTGTCAGACAGCCATTACCATACAACAGAACAGTGGCTGGTAACAGTAGACAGGCGAGACAGCTGTCTGTGGTTACAAAATGAATAATAGTAGTACAAACTTTCAAAAAATCTGACAGTGATCCAAAGCTGGGCTCCCAACAATGGATACTGGCATGAGATCAAAATGTAGACAAAATTTTTCAACACCAAAGAAACGTGTTTAGAGATGTATGTTGGGCAGACATACAAGGTGTAGGTTCTCTTTTCTAGGTATTTGTTTTCTCTTAAATTCGTGTTCTAACAAAATATCTGCATGACCTGCTACAGTCATTTACCGAAAGCAATAAGCGCTTTGATCAGAAAGCAGCATTGCACTGCCATTTTCACTCATTGTCTGAACAGTATAGACACAAACGGGAACCTTTAACCCTTTCATTTGATATTAGAGGAAATCTGTCATATTGGGGGATTGTGCCTTGCAAAACTACAGGTAAAAAATTAATGTGTAGCCAAAACATCAACTGAATGGATAGGGCAATGTCATGGCTATGAAAACATTTAGGCACCACTGCAATTTCAGTAACCTCATTATTTATCATTTCAATAACTTTCCATCTTATGAGACCTTACTCATTATTTTTCATTTTAATTATATAATGCTATAAATAAGTTGATATATATATATTTATCATTCTCACCACCAATACCAATGGCCTGGATAATATGCCGGGTTGACAGCATTAAAATATACGGTGAAGTGCAGACTCACACTGCATTTCCCCAAACCACTGGGCATCTATATCTAGTATATAATCTAAAAGTCAGAAGTAGCTCATTTTAACATAATTAGTTATTCATTTAGATCCAGGTAACACGGCAGCTCAGAAACCAGCGCACTCTACATCAGCCCTGTGGTATCAGCTTCTGGACAGACAAACCTAATATTCTGCTTTATGGTTTCCATTTACTGTTAAGTTAGATAAATAGCTGCCCAGAGTATACTAAGCATGTGCAGTGCCTACCAACATTGCTGTTTTTCTATATAGGCACTCGGGGTAGGCTTGGGCGAATTTGACCAGTTTCATTTTGCCAAAAATTTGCCACCAGCGAAATGTCCCCGAAGCCCATTAAAGACTATGGACAAAATTATTTTTTTTTGACACGCTGCGCTATACAAGTCTATGGGCGTCTTTTCCATGGCGAAATTGTATACAATATAGCATTTCTAGCTATTTACGCTTTAGTTCTCATTTGAGGCATCTATACTGGAATGATTTTGGGTCAAACCATTGTGTGGTGTCTGAGTATTTTATCCAAAATGACATTATTTCTGCAGTGACTGTCATTAAATACCGTTGGTACAATATCAATGAACTTTAGGTCTGAATTTCAATGCACTTGGTTCTTCTTGAGTCCAATATCTGGGTGAAGTTTTTATGTTCTCCCCATGTTTGTGTTTGGCATTCCTCTGGTTTCCTCCCAAAGTCCAAGTACAACATTCTCCCAAATATAGAAATAACCTGTGTCCTATGTCTCTAGAACTGCTGGGCACGTCTCACAGCCCACCGGTTTAACAATACAGAGTTAATATTATTTCCTGGTCTCTCTCTTTGTCCACTTTTCAGGATTATATATCCAAACAGAATAATTGTATAAGTGGTACCTTGCCTAGCCCAATAGCAGGGCAGTCATCCCCATTCATTATAAAGACATTAGCACCTACTCTCCTTGCTCCATTAGCAACTCAGTGAAACCCTTTCAATGGCCTGTTATTAGGAAATGTGTTATTTTTAACCCTTTTCAGAGACAAGCTATTAGCAAACATGATGCTAATGAATTGATACTGACAGCTCCCCGGGAAACCTATTCTCTTGGAATCTGGGAACAAATGCTGTGGGTGAGCCCAAGCTGTTAGCAGTCAGTTTGGGAGAAAGTCACTGTTTTAACACTTGCCCTAAAGCTATAATTACAATAGCCATTAAGCACATTTCAACTGCCTCCCTTACAAATATGCTCATTAGAATTAATAGGAAAGAGAGGAGCAGGTTTATCCCTAAATAAAGCTTCACAGCTCATACTCAGATTCAAATAAAAACAAACAAGGGTACAGTTCTTTAAAATAGGAGAATAAAAGGGAAATGGACGTTTATAGGAGAGTAACAATGGTGGCAAGCACTTAGCAGAAAGTTTTGGCCGTTTAAAGGGGATTTTTATTAAGTGCCAGGCTCACTTGTAGAAGCAAGTACGACACATTAGAATTCAGCCTGCTCACTCTATTAGCCCCGCGGACAATGCAATTCTTCGCCCTTTGTATGGCTTTGTTCGGGGATTTTTACAGGCAGCACTGTATAGTTCCCAAAGGAAAATCCGACCAATTGAGTAGCGGGCCAATCGTTTTCTGATGCTGGTCGGCCGGCCCCGCCCACTAGCCGCATTTGCATAAAACAATGAAGAAAGCGCTTGGTTAGCGGAGCGTCTGATCAGTGTGTCCCTCCTGTGAGAGGCTGCGGGAGTGTGCGGCTGTTCTGGATTCCTGTTGTTTGGCTGCAACCTGAGAGACGCGTATCCAGGGCTGTTCTATCTTTCTATCTGTCTGTAGAGACACAGCAATTAACAATACATTGTCTTTGACTTCTCATCATCATCATCATGTGCCACAGGTCGTGCTGCCTCCTTGTTGCCTTGCTGCTGGCATGGGACTGCATGCATTCAGTGAGAGCCTTGTTTCCCTTTGGGCAGCCCGAGTTTTCTTACAAGAGGAGCAATTGCAAGCCTATCCCTGCCACCTTGGTGCTGTGCCATGACATTGAGTACCCCAACATGAGGCTGCCCAATCTGCTGGGCCACGAGAGCATGAAAGAGGTGCTGCAGCAGGCCTCCTCCTGGATCCCCTTGGTGCAGAAGCAGTGCCACCAGGACACCAAGAAGTTCCTGTGCTCCCTCTTTGCCCCGGTGTGTATTGATGACCTGGACGAGACCATCAAGCCGTGCCGCTCTCTGTGCGAACAGGTGAAGGACAGCTGCGCCCCTGTCATGTCTGCATTTGGTTTCCCCTGGCCCGATATGCTGGAGTGCAGTCGTTTCCCTCAGGACAATGACCTGTGCATCCCCCCGGCCAGTAACGAGCACGTTGTACCGGTAACCAGAGAGGGTAAGTACTAGTAACTGCTCTTCTGCCTGTTATGTAGCAGTGCAAATCTATAGCGCCAGCCTCATGCCCTTTCTTCTTATAGCGTTACTAAAGTGCTCAGATGTAAAGTGATCTAAAGATAAAGAGATACAGAATAAAAGATCTAAAGTGCTCAGATGAAAAGTGATCTAAATATAAAGAGATAAAGAATAAAAGATCTAAAGTGCTCAGATGTAAAGTGATCTAAAGATAAAGAGCTAAAGAATAAAATATCTAAAGTGCTCAGATGTAAAGTGATCTAAAGATAAAGAGCTAAAGAATAAAAGATCTAAAGTGCTCAGATGTAAAGTGATCTAAATATAAAGAGCTAAAGAATAAAATATCTAAAGTGCTCAGATGTAAAGTGATCTAAATATAAAGAGCTAAAGCATAAAGATCTAAAGTACTGAGATATAAAGTGATCTAAAGAGCTAAAGAATAAAGATCTAAAGTGCTCAGATGTAAAGTGATCTAAAGATAAAGAAGGAGCTAAAGAATAAAAGCTCTAAAGTGCTCAGATGCAACCTTACAGCGCTGGGCGCAAAAACTTTAAGTTATTGTTAAGACCTGAATGTAATTTAGTCTGATACATCATGTATCTCTTGTTTGAGTTTCCGAAATGTTGTGTTGCCCATGTTGCGCTAAATAGCAGGGTTTCGGCTTAGTTGTGAGTCACTAGCGCACGGAATTGCAGGCGTTAGGTCAGAACTGGATTGTGTTTGGCAAGAATAAGCACCCTGGGTCTTTTGCCCATACTCTCCTTGCTACTGGTCTCATAGGAAACACTACTTCCATTCTCAGTTATTGCCATTGCGCACCACTTGACTGTCTTATAGCCCCAGTGCAGGGCTGCCCAAAAGGTAGATCAGTAGATCTCAAGACAGCTCGTCTAAATCACCCTTCTGTTTTATTCTTTTCATTCAGATATTTATCATAATAATATAATAATACATTATAAATGATTATATTCTTAAATATAACTTTTCCCATAAATCAATATAATATTTAAGCAATGCAAAATGTGAACAATGCAATTATGGAGGTAGATCACAATGGGACAACATCACGAAAAGTAGACCCCACGTTAGTAAAATATGGACACTCCTGCCCCAGTGGATACTTTTCCAATGACGGGAGGGGGGGGCATCTGTTTCCAATAATCAGGGAAGAGACACCAAGCAGTGTAATAAATGGTTTTGTTGCTGGAAAACTGGATGCCCTTAAGAAAAACTTTTTTTTCCTGAATAGAGTTGGCAAAGAGCTCTGAGTTTATAATTCTGTTAGAAATTGAAAACAAAACTATTAATTATAATAAGCACATATGGGGCTAGTAGTGTACCCCCTTGGAAAGCCCAGGTCTCATTGGCATACTACCGGGATGCTAAATGGCATTTGTGGGCAGCAGGTTCGCGCCGGGATAGGCACAGAATAGTTTTGCGTCTTATAGCGCCGCCTGCTGTTTTACAAATATTGCGCAATTGTCACACACTGCTTCTCTCATTCACAGCGCCAAAAGTTTGTGATGCCTGTAAAAACAGCAATGAGGATGACAATGACATAGTAGAAAACCTCTGCAGAAATGATTTCGGTAAGTTTTTTTTTTTTTTGGCAAAGGGCCAGTTTTTAATTTTTATTATTTTTTTCCTATTCATTACATGTGCTCTCTTAAATGTACATTTACATTCTTAATAGGTCAAGGATTCTTTGATGCTGATTTCCACTTATATACTGTATATATAGTGAGAGATAGATATATAGATAGATGATAGATGGATAGATAGATAGATAGATAGATAGATAGATAGATAGATAGATGATAGATAGATAGATAGATAGATAGATAGATAGATAGATAGATAGATAGATAGATAGAGTAGAGTAGAGTAGAGTAGAGTAGAGTAGATAGAGATAGACAGAGATAGATCGACATATAGAGACAGATAGATAGAAAGATAGATAGATAGATAGATAGATAGATAGATAGATAGATAGATAGATGGATGGATGGATGGATGGATGGATGGATGGATGGATGGATGGATGGATAGATAGATAGATAGATAGATAGATAGATAGATAGATAGATAGATAGATAGATAGATAGATAGATAGAAATATAGATAGATAGATAGATAGATAGATAGATAGATAGATAGATACAGTAGATAGACAGCTAAAAGCAGATAGATATATATAGACAGAGAGAGATATAGGCAGATAGACAGACAGATAGTGTGAGAGATAGAGAGAGAGAGAGACCAACAGAGATAGACAAATAGAGAGAAAGATATATCCAACTTGCAGCCTTTAGTTGTTTTTAAACTACAATTCTCAGCATCTTCTTAGACAATGTCTTACAGACCCATTGAGTGCAGTAAATAAGAATGTTAAATTGCTACCTGCTGGTAGCAGCTGAGATAGAATAGCATGATATATAAATATGATACAGCACAATATTCCTTGCTATGTCATTCCACCACTGAAATGTTTCCCAAAGCAGACGAAACATTTCTAAATGAGTTCATATGGTAACTTAAATAAATAGCCCCAGGGCTAATGCCATTTCAGCAGCCTGTCTGCAGAAAAATGATATTTTCCATTGAATGTTCGAACATTCAAGCCCATTTGTGTGAAGTGAGTGGCAGACAGTGGGGTTTGTTTGGATAAATAGCAGGCAATAAGCAGACTCTGACTGACAGGCATCATATTCTATTCATAAACAATTCTGACTCCCAGTTCAGTCTCCCACATTAATTAGGGGGTGAAATAGAAGGCCTGTATTCATGTAACAGCCTTGTTTTGGTAATTGGGGAAAGGCTACACTTTTGTGTCCCAAAGAAAGTCTCTTATTCAGGGTCCTGTGGGTGCACACAGGGCTTGGGTGGGTTGTACAGAAGCCACCACACCACCTGCCTTAGTGGTCCTGCTACAGTCACAAGCTGCTTACATTATTCAGAATCAGGAGCCAAGAGATCGACAACTGTGTGTCCCAGGTGTAAAAACAGAGCAGCCAAGTCTGTCAAAGATCCAACCTTAACGGACTGTTAATGTCCTGCCCTGTGGGTTTTTTTATCATTTGGGTACATTCAGTCTAGAAGATCTTTAAGGTTCTCATGCTTCTACCATTGCAGAGCCTTGCTCACAATCGTCACTGTGTATGAGCATGTTACATCAAATGTGGTTTGATCCCCAGCCTGACCGATATAGACATATGTCTCTTTATACAACATCAGTTTACTAAATTATGGCACACAAACATAATGACTATTGAATTATTGGCCACTACATGGAAACAGTACTACATGGAAACAGTACTGAGCTAATTTACCTATGTAAACAGTAACTCCTACCTATCAGAGTCATTCACAACCCCCCAGCCTAGTGTGGCAGCTGCAGGCAAGGGTCAGCACAGGGACAGACTAATGCTGGAATCTTTCCAAACAAGGTGGTGACCAGTATTGGGTTGATCTGATCTTTGGCCCCTGAGACAGTGATCAGATTGTATGGGGTCTCTGTGCAGACCTGTTGGAGAGGTTTGCATCCATGGCTCTATACTGTACTCCTTCATGGGATTGTCCAGCCAGCCTATGAGCCAAATACAGACAAGAGGGGCCATCAGACTTTAAGTCTAGCACATTCAGGTATCAATGGGCTGAGCAAGACATTGATTTAATGTGTACTGACATAATTCCTATATAATGCAAGGGACTGTAAGCATCATTTTAATGAATTAAGAGTGGGATGTAACAATAATGCTATAGTTTAGTAAGGTCTTAATTATTGGAAAACTGTTATAGGTCACTTGGCCATTCCAGAGATGACAAAAGTAAAATGGAAAGATATATATATATAGTATGCTTAACATGATTTACACAAATATAAGCTGCAGGGTCCATAGCTACAAGAGAAAAAAATATGAAATTGACTGTTTCCTTGTATCTAAGTTGTAAAGAATGTTTCAAATGTAGCAATTAAAGCATTGCTGGAATATTTCCTGCAACATTCCAATTACAGTATCTTAAATATGCATATATATATATATATATATATATATATATATATATATATATATATATATATATATATATATATATTTGTAGAGGCCATGGGATCCCAGTGACGAGTTTTGCCAGGGGCTCCATCTTTATTGCCCCAATCCCCAAGCCCTCAAACATCAACAGCTTCTTAATTCCAGGCCCTCTGTCTCCTGAGATCCCTGGGGCTATATACAGTTGCTGCACCTATGTGCACTGTAGTTAGACCTCTGAAACTGACATTTTAGATGGAAGCAGTTTTCTCCCCCAGTCTTAACCACTCTCAATGAAACAGCGTAGGATAGTGTTCCCAGCAGCCAGGTGAAAAGCAGTAAAAGTAACTTATGTTCTTTTATATTCTGGGAGACTGTATATACACAACTGGGACTTGTCATATTTATTGTTCCTTTAAAACATGGGGCTGATGCAAAACTCTTGGGGAGCAGGACTGTCGGCAACCATTCTGCTTCATGTGAATTAAACTTCATGAGGCGTAACAGTGAGTGACGATTTACCTTCCCAAGAGATCCAGCGGCAGCTGAGGTATTTCATTTCCATTGCTTACTGCCAATTTTCCATTTCCATTCAGCTGCCATGTTAATACATTTTCCAGTCCTGACTTAACAGAATTGGGAACATAAGAAATCATAGCATTTGGGAAGCAAAAATAATTGAATGCCAACTCCAAAAGCTCTGAGTTGATCATTAAAATCAGCAGGTGAGAGTAGCCAAAAGTGAATGAAGGAGACATTGTGATGCCTTGACTTCATTATATTAGGAACAGTAAACCTCAAGGGCTGGTGAAATATAAGAATATGGTCCAATGCACCTGGTTATTTATCAAAAGGGGATGTGTAGCATAGGAAAAAAAAGGATATATGTCTATCTGTGGCTGGTTTGCCCTGGTAAGCATGGTCTAATATATATATGTGACTGCATTTCACATGGCACCTCTGTAAGACTAAATGGATGCTATTTCGGAAGTGATGATTGATCTGTCCATATATTTACAGCAGAGCTTTTGCAAATCTGCTGGAGGATGTCACTTCCACAAGTGTGCCTCCATGACGCCACAATATTGACAGGGGGCAACAGTTGCTAGTTCATTTACTGCCGTCCTTAGGTTGACTGGGTTTGGAAGGTGTGGTGGAGCACTGGACCCCAACTGTGCAACAGAACCTTGCAAGCTCATAACCTTAATATATGGAAAGGCACGTACATCCCCATCCTGTGCCTTGCATCAGTTATACAAACTCTTACACCTATATCTGTGAATGTTACAGCTCAGCCTTTTGTAGAAAAACATGTTTTTTAAGCTTTACTGTTGTCTTTAATGTTATTACCCATGGTAGAGAGCCTCCAGATTGTAAAACCATTAGCCTCCCCTTTTCAAATTGAGAAAGCAAGGGGTTTTTCTCACGCAGTGCTAATATGCATGAATCTCCTGGCATTCCTTGCAACTTGAGTAGGGAGGGGTGAAAAACAAACAGTCGTAAGACAACAAACCCCAAACACAGGCGCAATCATTAAGGATATAATTAGAAAGCAAAAACAGTTTAAGGTTACACCATTACTGCCTATTAGACCTGACAGCCTATGTTTCAATCAGTCATTTCCTAATGTTGCTGATGAAATACGCATAATTATGTGAAATATTTATCTTTAATAATGTACACATTTTAGATAAAGTGCTTGCCTTTATACAGTCCATGCCCTGATAAACAGGAAGTTGCTCTTCACTTCCTGTTTAGGACCTTGCTAAGATTTACCAATATTATCAGAGATTTTTTTGCTTCTGCACCTAGAATGGAGTGCAAGTAATTGCATACAGAAGGAGCAGGAGGCGATTGGGAGTGCTGTGGGTGGCAAGGGAACTCTGTACACAATACCTGTAGCATTAGTAAATGAGCCCTGTTACCTGTACTGTTGCAGGTTTGTCATGCTCAGAACTTAAAATTCTAAATAGTTCTCAAAAGGACTTGTGTCGAAGAACATGCAAAAACCCTTCTCTACTCCATTCTAATTGAGTGAATAAGCTATAGAGAGAGAAATGTTTAAGACAGAGAGGGAAAGAAGAACTAACACATGTGTCTTCACGCAAAATTACTTTGATGCCCTTTGTGGTTAAAAAAGAAGCCACCTGCTGTAATTATGTCAGGCCTTGACAGTTTCATAAGCAACCCAAGCCACCCTGGAATGGCTTTTCTGTATACTATAGGGCCTGTCCCTTTTTGCTTCTCCATCAACAATCTCACCCATGGTGTCTCCCTCTTTTTCCTCCCATTAGCCTTGAAGATAAAAGTGAAAGAGATCGCCTACATCAATGGGGACACCAAAATCATTCCAGAGACAAAGGGCAAAACCATCTACAAGCTGAATGGAGTGACAGAAAGGGATCTGAAGAAAACTGTACTGTGGCTTAAAGATGGCCTGCAGTGTACCTGTGATGAGATGAATGACATCAACGCTCCCTATTTAGTGATGGGACAAAAGCTCGGGGGGGAACTGGTCATCACCTCTGTCAAGCGGTGGCAGAAAGGCCAACGGGAGTTTAAACGGATCACTCGCAGCATCCGCAAGCTTCAGTGCTAGTGGTCTCATTCACCGGCTCAGCCAGCACTGGGGCTAGTCTATTTGCACCTTCTTCCGTTTTTGGGAACCCATCCTTTCTGAATGTAACAAAAAGGGTGGGGCAATTGCTTTTTTATTATAATTATTGATTAAAAATCCTTGTAAATATAATTAAAATATAAAAAAAAGATCGAATATTTTATAAAGCCCTTGATTGAAAAACTAGATAGTTTTTTTTTTTTTTTTTTTTACTGGGTGCAAACTCTGAACTTTTATTTCCATTCACAAGTAATAGACTTTTTTTATAATCCAGTTATACATTTTCAACCGTTTCTACAAATATGAGCTTACAATAAATCTGTGTGGGGTTTTTTAGCTTTTTTTTTTTTTTACTTTTTTGTATGGACTGCAAGAAAAAATGGAGGTTTGTTATTTTTATGCTGAAAATGAATGATTTTTCCCCCTACTGTGCTGATTATTTTGATAAAATTGAACACATACCAACTATTCTATTAAGAGGTAGATTTAAACTCCCCCTGCTGCTGTTCTGGGGCACCCTGTGATTTGCAGAGCCTAGCATGTTGGGTAGAAATTATAGGGCTCACAGCCTTGCACCCATAGATGTTCCTGCTTGTGCCTGTGGAATTGCAAGCTACTACTTGCCAATCACTATAAGGCATAGATCTACAAGAATTGTATTGTGGGTAAAAATATGGGGTTTTGTGCCTCTCTTTTGCACTTTGCACCCGGTAGCCTCTTAGTAAATTAGCCTCAAGTGTTACCGTAAATGACCAGCTTTTCATTGAAAGACACCTAATACTATTTCAAAGAAATGCTGATATTTTATGCAAAGGAGTCAGTTTGTTTTACTAAATCTGAAAATCAGTAAACGATTCTATGAAGTATTTGGTTTCTGCATTTTTTTTATATGGCCAAAAAATATACAAATGGTCTCAGTGAAAATATGAACTCCTCTAGTGAAAATAAAACACAACTACCATTGTATTATATTTTGGCTATACTGTCAGCTGATTGCAGAAAGCTGTTTATGAAAGGTAACAATGTTTAAACAGAATATATGTAAGCGGGGCTTCCTTGCTTGCTTATAAAGTGTACTCACATTGCTGTACAAAATGTTATTTTGGGGGTGTACTCTCCAGTATAAATGAATTTACAACAGTTAAGTGATTTCAGATTTATTTGTAAACGTCCTGTTCTCTTCACTGCTAATTCTGTCTTAAAACCAACAGACCTGGTGAGGCAACATGCATGGCATTGTGGGAATTGGGACAGAAAACCCTACTTTCCCTTGCAATTACATTTACAAATTGCAAGGGAAACAAAACATACAAAGCTTACACATCATCACTACAGCCACTTACTCACAACTTTCTCCTACAATCAGGTTATTCAAACTGCAACCAGCTTGGAAATCATCATGGCTAGTATCCTGCACAACACCTCTAAATTCTGCCTTCTCTGTGACTGGACTCATTATGGGACTCACTGTTCATGTTGTAGGTATGTCCTTCAATTCTAGGGATAAGGCACATCATATTCCACCCAACAAAACCCTCTAAAACCACAACCCCCACCCTGAGACACCACATCTGACCATTCTCCTTTTATCACGTCTACCACCCAGCATTCCTTAGGAACAGAAATATGGACAGCGTAATTAGTAGCCCATTTGCTATGATCACTGAAGTCACTGCAAACAGCATAAGCCTCGTAAAATGCACCCATCCTCCTCAAACAAAATAGTATTAAACTGCAGTGTAAGGTTTATAGGTGTATATTCCAGCAATGAGCGTACAAAATGTTTTCTAAGGCAAAAATCGTCAGTTGTGAACAAAAAATATCATTATGGCACGGAGAGCCTGACTGTCTAACAGGAGAACCTGTTTGCAAGCTTTTAATATTTGCCATTTTAATTAGAAATGTAATCATCTATCTCCAACCTGTATGTAAGGATGCATTGAGCTTTCTAATAAAGTTGTAAAATACATGCCGCTTCATGCAATTGTAAATACTTAAAGATATATTATATTTGTGTATATATTTATATTCTCTACAATACACATAAGTATTTTCTATATACAATACTGATTGTTAGGATTTGCAAGCCCCAGTTAAATAAACTGCCATTTCGAAGATAGTTTTTGGAATTTACATATAGAGGTATAGGATCTATTATCTGGAATGCTTGGCATCTGTGGTTTTCTGGATAAGATTCTTTGTGTGATTTGGATCACCATACCCTAAGCGAGTTATTTACTTAAATCTGTATTTATATCATATTTTATTTTAAAAAACCATGACCAAACTCCCATGCCTGATTTTAGCTTATTTATTAATAAAAAAAACTTGGTTTAATCAGATCATGAAAAAATCCAATCAAATTGAGCGAAAACTACAACTTTCTAGGGATTTTTTCCCAATTTACTTGAATTTTTTTGAGTTTCTACCCAATAACCCCAAAAAAGCCATGTTTTTCAAGCTAAATCCAGAACAGACCACACTAACTTCAAATTGGGATAGGTGCCTCTCCTATTGACTTATACAGGAGCTCGACAGGTCTGAGATGGTGGATTTCCAGATTCAGGCATAAGAGTGTAATAATTCTTGAAAAATTTGAGTTTTTGGCAAGAAAAACGTGATCAGAAAAATTCGAGGTTTAGTAAATTACCCCCTAAGTCTACTGAAAAATGTTTAAACATTAAGGGGCCCATTCACTAACTTCGAGTGAAGGATTCGAAAGTAAAAAACTTCGACTTTCGAAGTTTTTTTTGGGCTACTTCGACCATCGAATGGGCTACTTCGACCTTCGACTACGACTTCGAATCGAACTAATCAAAGTAAAAATCGTTCGACTATTCAACCATTCGATAGTCGAAGTACTGTCTCTTTAAAAAAAACTTCGACCCCCTAGTTCGCCATCTAAAAGCTACCGAAGTCAATGTTAGCCTATGGGGAAGGTCCCCATAGGCTTGTCTAACTTTTTTCGATCGAAGGATATTCCTTCGATCGTTGGATTAAAATCCTTCGAATCAATTCGAAGGATTTTAACGTTCGATCGAAGGAATTATCCTGCTAAATCCTTCGACTTCGATATTCGAAGTCGAAGGATTTTAATTCCTAGTCGAATATCGAGGGTTAATTAACCCTCGATATTCGACCCATAGTGAATCGGCCCCTTAGTAAACCCAATTGGATTGTTTCCCACCAATATGGATTCATGCAGCTTAGTAACTATCAAGTACAATGTACTGTTTTATTATTGCAGAGAAAAAATAAATAATTGAAAAAATTTGAATTATTTGCTGAAAATAAACTCCAGTACAGACACATGGAGAGTAACATCTAGCTAAAAACATGCATTTGTATTTAACATGATACAGTAACCAACCACCTCTGTAAGGACTATTTATCGTGCAGCAGTTCTTTCATTTATTAGCAACTCCACTCTAACTCATATATACAGCACATAAAACAAATACTCGTGGTATACAGTTTCTTATAAGAAACTGAATCCAGTCCATAAGAAGTAGCTATATTTATTTTATTTAAGCACACATTGCAGTATACAAGAGATAAGGCTGTAGGTTGACTGCATAGAATTGTATAGTTGGTTTTATATGTGGGAGAAGCCTTGGGGCATGTATTTGCCTCATTAGTTTTTATATAACCTTAATAATAATTTAAAAAAATACACATTGTTTTCTTCCCATTAGTGCTTATATTCTAAAGTTGGCCTGTGGTTGGAATCCTATCTGAGTGATCTGGACAATCCAACTATTGAACGATAGTTCCAAAACTGTTGGGCTGCCTTCAGGAGGCCCCAGGCTATTGGTCATGTAGGGTGAATGCCTTTTTGCTGTTTTAGGTACACCTGGATACTCAGCATAAAGATGAATTAGGTACAGATTTGGGATTAATTATTTTCTTACATACTGTATTATTTTATTTATAAGGCACCAATGTATTCCATTATAAGGCACCAATGTATTCCATTATGCTGTAAAATACAGAAGATTTCATCAGACATAGAGATTACATATAAGCACTAACCAATACCAGAATTAAAGGGTCCCTGCTCTTAGATCTTACAATATAATAGATTCTTTGAACTATGGCTGAAACTTCGACCCCCTACTTCGCCATCTAAAACCTACCGAACCTCAATGTTAGCCTATGGGGAAGGTCCCCATAGGCTTTGTAAGCTTTTTTTGGTCGAAGAAAAATCGTTCGATCGATGGATTAAAATGGAATGGATTTACCTTCGGCAGTCGAATATCGAGGGTTAATTACCCTCGATATTCGACCATATGTAAATCTGCCCCTATATGTTAATAAAATAATAAAATATTTTTATAAGCAGGGTTTGCACTGAGTAGTTTATAATTGTCTTTGTAAGGCCATCCAACACCTGCACTGGTCAGTATTCTGTGGGAATAGAGTTAGGAGGTCCTGGTTTCAGACAGATACTGACAACCTTCTGAGCTAAATCTGTTGCAGGACTACAGTTTTAGTGCCCGACTACCAGCTGAGCTAGCACAGGGATTTCTAGTTCACAACAGCTGGGATCTCAGAGTTTTACCAGCCTACTAGTAAAATATTAAAGAGATACTGACACCAGAAATTAAACCTTTTTACATCTATCATAACATTGTCTATGCATGCTATTTATAATTATATTAATGTGGATAACAATATTTTGAATAGTGTCAGTAGCACTTTAAAGTGATAATGACACTAAGAGGCACATTTACTTAGCTCGAGTGAAGAAATAGAATAAAAAATACTTTGAATTTCGAAGGGTTTTTTTGGCTACTTCGACCATCAAATTAGCTACTTTGTTTCGACTACGACTTCGACTTCGAATCGAACGATTCAAACTAAAAATCATTCGACTATTCGACCATTTGATAGTCGAAGTACTGTCTCTTTAAAAAAAGACTTCGACCTCCTAGTTTGCCACCTTAAATGTTAGCCTATGGCGAAGGTCCCCATAGGCTTTGCAATCATTTTTTGGTCGAAGAAAAATCGTTTGATCGATGGATTAAAATCCTAAGAATCGAACGATTCAAAGGATTTAATCGTTCGATCGATCGATTTTTTGTTCGATCGAACAAATTGTGGTAAATCCTTCGACTTCGATATTCAAAGTCGAAGGATTTAACTTTCGACTGTCGAATATCGAGGGTTAATTGACCCTCGATATTCGACCATAAGTAAATTTGCCCCCAGGGGTCAGATTTATTAAAGGTCGAATAGTAAATTGAAATTTGAATTTTCAATTTTTTTTTTTTTTTGCTCAAAACTCTAAAATTCAAATTGTGAATTATCCAAACTCGATTCGAATTTTAATTCATATTTCAAGATTTTTCAAACCTATACCCTGTTAATTATTCAAATTCTACTATTTGCCACCTAAAACCTGCCAAGTTCATGTATAAGTCAATGGGAGAGGTCCAGTGACCCATTTGTCACTGGACATTCGAGTTGTTTTCGGAGGTATTCGTTAGAGTTCTAGATATTCTTATTTTTACTTAAATAACCTCCCAATCGAATTTCAAGTATATTCGTATTTAAAAAATTGAAATTCCATCTTTGATAAATGGACCTCCCCAAAACTACACTTTAGAATATTAATTTATATTAAGGGGGTTATTTATCAAAGGTCGAATTTCGAAAATTTATGTGAATTTTTTTACTCTAGTAAATTCGCATGTACTCACAACTGGAATGGGAGGTTATTTATGGAGAATTTGAAAAATTCAATCGAATTTGAACGGCCCTAAAATTTGATTCGTATTCGAATCGAATAGGAACGAAACTCAAATCGGATTTTCCTCTGATAAAAACTTGAATGTCAGGAAGGCTATTAACATCTTCAAATGGGTCAATGGACCTCTGCCATTGACTTGTAAATAGTTTTGGCAGTTTTTTTTAATTTTAGGTGGCGACTTTTTGAATTCGAACTGTTTCCATGGTCGAGGTGTTATAAATCTCACATTTGAATTTGCATTCAGGTTGGTGCTTTTAAATTCGAATTTGTGAGTTTTGACACAAAATTTATTTTTGAAAATTTGAATTTACCATCGAACTTTAATAAATCTGCCATTTAATAAATCTTACCTGTAGGTCATGTTGATTTTTCAGTGATAGGGCTGCTTTTGTAATTAATGGTTACTTGAAATTCCTAAACCTGACTGTGTTGCCAACCTGACTGTCCCTTCTCAACCTGTAAGTTAGAATTTCTAGTGCTAATGGACTACTGCTGCACAAAAATGGCAGCCCCCTAATAGAGGAACATGGGGGATCTGATATGTGAAAGCATCAGGCAAATACTTTTATTGAAAAATGATAAATAGCATGCACAGACAATGCTATGATAGATGTAAAATAAAACATAATTTCTGATGTCAGTATGGGTACGAGACCTGATCCAGAATGCTCAAGATAAGACTAAAAATCTTTTAAACATTAATGATACTTTTAATAGGATTGTTTTGCCCTCATTAAGGATCAATCTTAGTTTGGATCTAGAACAAGGTTTGTTTTATTACAGGTATAGGGTTCCATTATCCAGAAACCCGTTATCCAGAAAGCTCCAAATTACGGAAAGGCTGTCTCCCATTGACCCAATTTTATCCAAATAATCCACATTTTTAAAAATGATTTCCTTTTTCTCTGTAATAATAAAACAGTAGCTTGTACTTGATCCAAACTAAGATATAATAAGGGGCAGATGTATTAAGGGTCGAATATCGAGGGTTAATTAACCCTCGATATTCGACTGGCGAATTAAAATCCTTCGACTTCGAATATCGAAGTCGAAGGATTTTGCGCAATTCGTTCGATCGAACAATCGAAGGAATAATGGTTCAATCGAACAAGTAAATCCTTCAAATCGAATGATTCGAAGGATTTTAATCCATCGATCGAAGGATTATCCTTCGATCAGAAAAAACTTGGAAAGCCTATGGGGACCTTCCCCAAAGGCTAACATGGACTTCGGTAGCTTTTAGGTGGCGAACTAGGGGGTTGAAGTTTTTTCTTAAAGAGACAGTACTTTGACTATCGAATGGTCGAATAGTGGAACGATTTTTAGTTCGAATCATTCGATTCGAAGTCGAAGTCGTAGTTGAAGGTCAAAGTAACCCATTCGATGGTCGAAGTAGCCAAAAAAAACACTTCGAAATTCGAAGTTTTTTTTCTTCTATTCCTTCACTCGAACTTAGTGAATGGGCTCCTTTATCTTTATTGGAAGCAACACTTGCCTATTGGGTTTGTTGAGGGGCTGATTCACTAAGGGTCGAATATCGAGGGTTAATTAACCCTCGATATTCGACTAGGAAGTGAAATCCTTCGACTTCGAATATCGAAGTCGAAGGATTTAGCGCAAATACTGCGATCGTACGATCGAAGGATTATTCCTTCGATCGAACGATTAAATCCTTCGAATCGAACGATTCGAAGGATTTTAATCCAACGATCGAAGGAATATCCTTCGATCAAAAAAACGTAGGAAAGCCTATGGGGACCTTCCCCATAGGCTAACATTGACTTCGGTAGCTTTTAGCTGCCGAAGTAGGGGGGTCGAAGTTTTTTTGAAAGAAACAGTACTTCGACTATCGAATGGTCGAATAGTCGAACGATTTTTACTTCGAATCCTTCGATTCGAAGTCGTAGTCGTAGTCGAAGGTCGAAGTAGCCCATTCGATGGTCAAAGTAGCCCAAAAAATACTTCGAAATTCGAAGTTTTTTAACTTCGAATCCTTCACTCGAATTTAGTGAATCGGCCCCTAAATGTTTACATGATTCATTAGTAGACTTAAGGTATGAAGATCCAAATTACAGAAAGATCCCTTATCTGGAAAGCCCCAGGTCCAGAGCATTCTAAAAACAGGTGCCATGCCTGTATTACAGAGATAAAGGAAATCTGAGTCTATGGGGATAACCTTCCAGTAATTTGCAGCTTACTGGATAACAGGTTTGTGGGTTAACAGATCCTATATCTGTATCTCTTTATTTATTTAACCCACAGAACAGACACTTTCAGTTTTATCTGACAATTATGTATCTAGTTTCATAATGACCTTATGGCAAGAAATTGCATTTATCACTTGCACAGATTTTTCATACAATTCAGATTCTATTAGAATGTTTGACCATTTTTGTAAACAGATACAATTTCATCCCCCCACCTCAAGGAGCAATAGACCCAGGAGTGACCCCGGCTCTAATTGTTGCCTAAGTGCAGAGATGTAGATTGCATGGTTTGTGCCACCATATTTGGGCAGGAGCTAAGGGGGTCCCTTGGATTTAAAGTGAATTAGGGTAAGACACTGTGCAGGGTGACTAATTTTTAAAATGGAGAGGGGTTTGGTGATCCCCAACCAGTAGCTCATGTGCAACATGTTGCTCCCCAACCCCTCTGATGTTGCTTCCAGTGGCCTCAAAGCAGGAGCTTATTTTTGAATTCCAGGCTTGGGGGCAAGATTTGGTTGTATAAAAACCAGGTGCACTGCCAAACAGAGCCTCAACGTAGGTTGACAATCTACATATCTACAAATGGCCAATCACAGCACTTATTTGGCACCCTGGGAACAGTTTTCATGCTAGTGTTGCTCCCCAACTCCTTTTTCTTCTGAATGTTGCTCATGGGTTCAAAAGGTTGGGGATTCCTGCTTTAAAGCATATTAGGGCTCATTAACAAAGCAATTGCAAAGTGGAATGAAGTTTGCAATCATAACTGAAAAGTGTAAAAATGATAATGAAAGATATATAAAATATATACACTTAAAACATCCTGATAATAACCAGGATATTTCCTTGTGAGCTCAATTTCCTAGCCAAAAACACACAGAGGGGGAGAGGAACTAATACTTAGCTAAATCCACAGTCGTCTCCATTGTCACCGAGACATCTGACAAGTGTATATTTGTAAAGAGATTGATTGAAGTAGATGGGGAGAAAGATAAAGGCAGCACAGAGAAAAATAGCTGGAGGTTACAGAAAGATGTAAGGGCAGATATCCAGTGGCAGTGATAGATGGTGATCATGCTGTCAGTTGCTGTTAAAAGGTACAGATCATTCTTGTATTGTATTTACACAGTTACTGGGCTTGTTGATATAATCATTAGCAGGAATTAGTTAAAAATTGTTGCCGTGTGCTTTGGAAGCTGGTGTTTTGTGCCTTTTTGTGTCATCAGTGTGTCCACTCACCACCCTCACACTGTTTTCTGGTGGGTCATATCCAAATTGTTTATGATGAGAAAGTAATTTAGGTTAAGATGCCGTGCTCACAACGAACTCTGAATAAATGGAAGCAATTAACACAAATGGGTCAGTGGTACTGCTTTAAATGGCTCAAATGGCTTAAACATTCTGTAATGCTAATGGTATCCACATTCTGCACCTGGCACATCCCGGCCCCTGTCTGGTAAGCCCTGAATGGTGACTCACTGCCAGATGCACTATGTGCTGACCACTGACCCAGGCTGGGAATACCAGGGTTTGATTCGGGGAAGTCTGACTAATTCCTTAATCAGCAACCTGTTACATGTCCCATAGGATCATTAGATATATCATTTCATGGGTTTGCCTGGAAAATGATGTGAATATTTGTAACATTAGCAGCACTATATTCTGTATTGTATTCATTACATACACACAGAGCAGCAGCATAGAGTGAAAGGAAGAGGTAGGAGGCATATCTGTGTGTTTAGGATGTATTGCCAATGTGAGGATGCAACCCTCCAGGTTGTTGACCTAAAACTCCCAGCACCTCCACCTGCCCAACTTACTAGTGTCAGTGAGTTGCTGTATTCATAAATCAGCAACATCTGGTGAGCCGCTGGTTGCCCATAACTGGGATAAAGGTTCATTTACAAACCAAAGTGTAAGGTGCAAACTTACATGCTTTTTAAACTGTGTACGATGCCCCCAGATGCCCCACAATGGAGCACAAAGAGTTGAACCTTGGCAGGACTGCATACAGGCGAGCATTGTATGTGTTGCCCTTGGTACACCCCTAGTTTGTGCATCATTGGTATTCAAGCTAGGAACGCTTGGGACAAAAGGTGTTAAAGAACCCTGCACTTACCACTTGCTTCTGTAAAAACATACCCAAATTGAATCACACATTTTTGAGATATAAATGCTTAATTGGTCTTATTTCTCACTCATATACCTCAGTCCTGCTGTTTGGCAGCTGAGCTTTCTAAATCATTGATTGATCTTGGTATTGGGTTGTTAGAAATTGTTATCTGCTGCAGTCACCGACAAACCAACTGCCCCCCACAATGTGACACAATCATTCACCCAAGGACACATTTTTAAGACTGTTTCAATTTTCACCACTGCTTGGTTAGCCAAATTATACCAAAATCTGGTTATTTCA